>NC_081385.1:2319778-2382278 GCF_030684315.1 Stegostoma tigrinum
AACCTGTACTGCTCATTGCACAGCAACAGCCTCTGGACTGAGGTACATTTTTTGTTAGTCACATGTCGACAAGGTTGTTGCTGCAGAGTTCATGGAGCTATGCAGTCATACAGTATGGAAACAGACCCCTTGACCATAAGACCATAAAACATAGGAACAGACATTCAGCCATTAAGCCCATCAAGTCTGCTCCACCATTCTATCATGGAGGATCAGAATTCTCCTGCTTTCTCCCTGTAATCCTTGATTCCCTTGACAGTCAAGAACCTGTCTATCTCAGTCTTAAATATACTGAATGACCTGGCATCCACAGCTTCTGTGGCAGTGAATTCCATAGATTCACCACTCTCTGGCTGAAGAAGTTTCCACCATCTCCACTCCAAAGGGCTTTCCTTTACTCTAAGGCTGTGCCCTGGGTCTAATTTGTCCGCACCGGCCAGATATCCCAATCTGACCCTAGTCTAATTTGTCAGCATTTGGCCCATACCCTTGTAAACCCTTCCTATTCATCTACCCATGTTGAAGTAATTGTACCCCCCTCCAACACTTCATTTAGCAGCTTGTTCCATACACCAGTATCTTCCACATGAAAATGTTACTCCTCAGGTCTCTTTTAAATCCTTCCCCTCTCACCTTAAACCTTTTCCCTTTAGTTTTGAACTCTCCTACCCGAGGAAAAAGACTTTGGCTATTCACCCTATCCATGCTCCTAGAGATTTTATAAACCTCTATAAGGTCACCTCTCAGCAATGTTCCAGGGAAAAATGTCACAGCATACTCAGCATCTCTTTACAACTCAAACCCTCCAATCCTGCTAACATCTTTGTGATCCTTTTCTGAACCCTTTCAAGTTTCACAACATCCTTCCTATAGAAGGACCATTAGAATGGTACAGATAATTCTAAAAGTGGCCTCACCAATGTCCTGTACATTGGAAATTGGATCTCATTGACAGGAAATCAAGGGAACCCATTCTACCTTCTGCATTTGAACTCTTGACTAACAAGGATGTTATTTTCTTTCAAGATAACAAAGTGTGAAGCTGGATGAACACAGCAGGCCAAGCAGCATCTCAGGAGCACAAAAGCTGCTCTCTGATGAAGGGTCTAGGCCCAAAACATCAGCTTTTGTGCTCCTGAGATGCTGCTTGGCCTGTTGTGTTCATCCAGCTCCACACTTTGTCATCTTGGATTCTCCAGCATCTGCAGTTCCCATTATCTCTGTTATTTTCTTTCACTTATTTTTCGCACCCACAATTACTCTGCAGAGCTGTTTCTTCTTGTTCTGTCTGCATGTTAATGTGTGTGTGTGTGTGTGTTTGGGGTATATGGTGATAAGGTTTGATCTTACATAGAATCTTGGTTGATAAGTTGCCACTTATTGTAAGAATATATTTTGCCTTTAATAAATGTATGATTTTTGAGTTTACTGAAGAAATCCAGTGAAAATGTCTCTTGTTGATCAGTGTGGAGATGGGGATAGTTCCAGTTAACACAATAAAGAGAAACAAGCTGACCATTTTGGTGATTAAATGGAACATTTATAAATTTAGTATGGCTCGTGGATTAGTGGAGCCTGATTTCCAGCACAATCTTCCAGTCAGAATCTTAATCTGTAGATAGAGAGAAACTATTTCCTCTGGTGGGGGAATTCAGAAAAGGAGACAGAACCTTAAATTAGATCCATGCAGATCAGGGATCATGTTAGGAGGCAACTGTCCAAACAGAGGATAGTGGGAATCTGGATCTCTCTCCCTCACCATGCTGTTGAAACTGGGGAGAGTCCACGGAAAAATTCAAAACTGAAATTGATAGGTTTAATGTATGTTCATGGACCTGAAATATTAATTCTGTTTCTCTCTCCACAGATGGCATTCTCTGATTTTGTGAGTATTTCCAGCATTTCTTTATTAAGTTTTGTTTGTTGTTGATAGAATTATCCAGGTTTTGAGGGTTGTAGTTTGAAGGGAGGGGTACATTGGACATAAGACCACCGGCACAGGTCAGCCATTGATCATACTGAATGGTGAAATAGGCTCAAGGGGCTGGATGACCATCTCCTGTTCTCCAGCGTGCCAGCTTGAAATTGTGAAATTCTTCACCTCCCTAATTAAATACATACAGCTACATCCCCAAGAAATGTCTTGCTCATCAACACTATTGCAAGGTGAAAAAATATGAGGGTATCAGAAATTGAGGCATTTAGTTGGTGATTGGAGGACTACATTTTCTGATCAATATAGCAACTACGCGGATTTGGAATGCCCTGACATTATCCTCAGCCAATCCCCACATAGTTCCAGATTTCATCAGGAGATAATGCTGACTTGCCCCAACCTTAAGCTAAGAGTGACAAGGGTCCAATCTCAGAACTCTATCTAGGGGCTCCCTTCTGGTGCAGTGCTAGTATCCTTCTAGCCCAGGACACCCAGGGTCAAGTCCCACTTGCTCTAGAGGTGTGCAATAACACGTTTAGGGCCCTCTTGTGGCACTTTGGTAGTGTCCATGGTTTAGGTTTGACCTACTCCAGAGCTGTGTGATAATATCTCCACACAGATTGTTAAGAAAAATGGGTTAGATTAGAAAAAAAATTAGGGTCAGACCTGTAAATCAGTGCTGCTCATTCGGTAGCAATCATGGCAGGAGTTTGTGAGGTCGACATGTTTGCAAATTGTTAAATGTTTTTTACGCTATTTTCAGTGCGGTGTTTGTGATTTTTGTTCTTTCTTATTTCAGGATTATTGGTATGACAATGTTACAAATGACTTTGATTATGAAGAAACTTACTGCCCTGAAGAAGATGAAACACCCAAATATTTCCGGAAGGTCATTGTGCCCATGCTTTATTTCATTGTTTTCTTGTTTGGGATCATTGGCAATGGCCTGGTGTTGCTGATCCTGCTGCGTTACAGGCACATCCGGACTCCTACTGACAATTACTTGCTGCATCTGGCATTAGCTGATCTCCTCCTTGTACTTGTCCTCCCTTTCTTTGCTGTGGAAAAAATTTTGGGGTGGCACTTCAGTACATTCCTTTGTAAAGTGATAGGTTCCATCCACAAACTCAACTTCTTCTGCAATAGTCTGCTTTTAGGGTGCATCAGCTTTGACCGGTACCTGGCAATTGTCTACGCGGTCCAAACTTACAAGAAACGCAAAGCCCAGTACGTGCACCTGGTCTGCTCAGCCATCTGGTCCATAGGATTCATCCTTCAAATTCCAACTCTCATCTTCTTAACGATTGAGGAAAACTTATCCGAGGACGTTCCCAAATGCACCTACTCATCAAATGACGTCAGGGTGAATGATTGGCTCTTGGCCGAGCAGATCCTGTACCATGGCATTGGCTTTTCCTTGCCACTTGTTGTCATGTGTTACTGTTATACCAAAGTGATCCAAACTCTGTGCAAGACCCAGAACTTTGAGAAGCACAAGGCCGTCAAGATGGTGCTGACAGTCACAGTCATGTTCTTCATCTGCTGGTCTCCTTACAATGTGGTGATGATTATCAGGACACTGCGATCGCTAGATGTGTTCACGGCTGGCTGTGAGTTATACAGAAAACTAGCTTTTGCCATGGTGCTGTCAGAGAGTGTTGGCTTCAGTCACAGCTGTCTCAACCCAATCCTCTATGTGTTTATTGGTGTCAAATTTAGAAATGACATCTTGAAGCTTCTGAGAGAGATGGGCTGCATTAGTCAAGCCACCATGGACAGTCATTTCCATCTGAAACGTGCTGGGAAGAATGGGAATCCATCTGTCTCTGACTATACCACCTCCTGGTCTAACGTTTAAGCATGGTGCGTTTTCTAGTCAGAGATTGACAGGAACTGCAAAATGTTTGGGTTTATAAATAGAGGTGGAAGATATTACTTTTTATAAATCAATGTGTTACAACACACTCGCGGGGAAGGTGGGGCTTAGCTCATATCATAAAACCTCTTGGGAAAGGCATCAGTGAGAAATTGGATGTTCAATTATATAATTCCAAAATAAATAGGATAATAAGACATAGGGGCAGAAGTAGACCATTCAGCCCATTGAATCTGCTCCACCATTCAATGACATCATGGTTGATACTATCATACTTAACCCCACTCTACTGTTTTTTTCCCAATAATCCTTCATTCCTTTACTGATTAAAAGGCTGTCTGCCTCAGCCTCAAATACACTCATTGGTCTAGCGTCAACAGCCCTCCATGGTAAGAAATTTTACAAATTCACAACCCTTTGAGAGACAAAATCTGGCTTCATCTCTGTCTGAAATGTGTAACGTCTTATTCTGATACTGTGCCCTCTGGTCCTAGACTCGCAATAAGGTGTCATCTCATTCTTCTATATCCCAGTGAATATAGGCCCAACCTACTCATCATCTCCTCATAAGGCATTCCGTCCCCACTTGAGAATAGCAGAATAAACCTTAGATACAAAAAAGAGTGAAATGGTGCATTTTGATAGAAGGAATATAGTGGTCAAATATTTCTTGGAAAACAATGGAGTAAATGTGATAGAAGGAGTTACATATTCACTAGGTGCTATCATTGGGATCTCACTCCCTCCCAACTTCACACATTCCCCATTGGTCAATGGTACAATTTTAACCGATTATGTCTGATACAATTTTGACCCGACTGCGAAGCCTCTTCTAAAGATGTATTATCAATGGTATCCAGCCCATTTTAACCCTATCGCCATTTTCCCTGCCCCTTTCCTTCTTGTTCTCTCTTTATGTCTACCATCTGAGGACCGAAATATTATATTGATGCTGTGTACTAATTTTGTCTTTCTCCAATTGTTGCCAGCTTTTCCTGATTAGTCTGTTTGCCTGTATATACATGATGCAGTCTCCTGTATGACCACGTTCTTTATTAACCAGATAATTGGAAAGGCAGCCACTGCACTGGAACTTTTCTAGAGAAATAAAATTGAAAAGCAACATGATTATGTTAAGTTTTTACCGAACATAGCCAAGACCACAGTGAGCCCTGTAAACAGTTCTAATCTCCAAAAGACAAGTAGCTTATATAAGCACCAGGGAAGGTACAAACAAGATTGAGAAGAGGTTATATCCAGTCGGGAAGACTGTACAAACTGGCAATCATCAGGCGAGAAAGGAAATGTTGACATCATAGAGAAGGTGTTTCCACTTGTTGGAGAGTCTGAATCTAGGATCATTGATATAAAACAGTCACTAGGAATTCAACAGCAAAGGCAGGAGGAACATTTGCACTCAGAAAGTGGTGAGACTGTGGAACTCACTCCCTTGTGGGTTGGTTGTGGTGAATAGTATTGGTGTGTTGCAAGGAAATATGGATAAACACCAGGGAGTAGGGCGTACAACAAATAATGATGGATGTTCGATAATGTGCTGCTGAACCCCTGGTTGGGAAATTATATAAACTCCAATACAATTTCAGGAGTTGAGAGTCATTTTATTTCTGATGATTTGTATGTTCAGGTTTTCATAGAATGGTTCAGCACAGGAAGAGGTCATGTCACAGGTGCTTTCAGCTTGAAATTAACCCCAGTTTTTTTTTATTAGTCCATAGAATGTGGGTGCTCCTGGCTGGGCTCCTGGCTGGGCCAGCATTTATTGCCCATCCTTAATTGGACTGGAGAAGGTGGAGATGAGCTGCCTTCTTGAACTGCTGAGTCCACGTGCTGTTGAGACACCCGCAGTGCTGGTAGGGAGTAAGTTCCAGGATTGTGACCCAGTGACAATATATTTCCAAGTCAGGGTGATGAGTGGGGAAGAGGAACTTGCAGGTGGTGGCATTCCCATGTATCTGTTGCCCTTGTCCTTCTGGTGGTAGAGGTTGTGGTTTTGGAAGGTGTTGTCAGAGGAGCCTGATTGAGTTACAGCAGTGCATTCAGTAGATGGCACACACTATTGCAACTCCCAATTCCTCCTGCTATTCATCAACAGATCATCACCAAACCCCTTTTATATCCAGGATTGTTATCACACATAACAGGACAACTTTCCTACTGCTAAATCACCATGAATTTTTAATTCCCCCCCCCCACTTTTATTAAACTACTAAATACCGCAGATATAATCACTCATGTAGCCAATTAAATATTTATAAGCAAAGCCCATTATAGCAATGCAAACCATCAAAAGTGAGGGGAGAGGGGTATGGAGAGAGGACTAATTCCCCTTCAAAAGTTCCAGTTGAACCTGCTTCGGCTGTCCTTCCATGCACAATCTTCCAGACTATATCCACAGACTGTGTAAAATCGTTTCGACTTCTTTCCTGTGTCTTGTCTCAGTTTCTGTGAGCAATCACTGCAGTCCCTTCCTTATTGGATGAGAGCTCAGTATTAATGCCCTCTTCACCAAATCATGGCCTCTCTTTGATTTACCACGTCTTCCCAAGTTTGATCCATTACCCAAACCATTTACTCTAAAAAAAACCTCTCCTCTTACCCAAATTTGTAATTGCTAAGAACATGAACCCCAGCAGAGTTCATAAGACCGGAAGACATAGGCAGAGAGGCAGGCCATTCAGCCCATCAAGTCTGCTCTGCCATTCAATTAGATCATAGCTAATCTGACAATCCTCAACTTTCCTGCTTTTTCCTCAGAACCCTTGATTCCCTCCCTGATTAAAAATCTGAGTATCTATCCATTGAATGTATTTAATGATCCAGTCTTGTCCAAGTTGAGTCTGTTCCCACCTTCCTCAGCGCTGCTGCCAGCAGCCAATCTTCCAGAACCCTTTTCCCCCACACCAGTCTTAAAGCCAACATTCATCTCTCTTATCTGATTCAGACAGCGTTCATTGCTAGAGGTAGGGTACACAGAAATAGAACCATTCTTCCCTCACTATGTGATCATCAAACAGGACACAATTCAGCTTCTCCACTCAATTTCAGCATTCCATCAATCATTCATCTGTCCGCGTTGATGGTCAAACCCTTAATCCACGCATCCAACAAAAAAAAATACATTAGCTATTTCTAGTTGTCTTCAGCTTCAAAAGCTTTCAGGGGAAGACAGTTCAAGATTCCTAATCCCCTTTGTGTTTGCTGAATCATCGTAAACGAGGCCTGGCTAAGGTATTCTAGTTCTGGACCACAATCCTTCTCCAGCAACTTTCTGAGATGCCCTCCCTGAAACTAAAATCTTGCCCGGGAGGGGAAACCAGATAGTTTTGGTGTCAAACCTGCACAGGAATGGTGACAGACCGGGCGGATCATGTTCCTGTAGTTCGCACTCTTATTCTGATTTCAATGTAATTACAACCAGCCTGTGAACAACCCTAACAAGGAAAGGTAGATTAGCTTGAAGTCCATTTCACATTTCATTTGTGATGCTTGTGCAGCTGAATAGCCAGTTGAAATTCATTGACGAATACCAGGTCTGAACAGCAAGTGGCCGTTTCAGATAACAGGGAGTCGGCACTTTGTAAGAACTAAAGAAAAATAACTTCATGTCCTTGTCTACATATTTCATCAACTATTGCACAGAACAAAACGGCTGGAAAAGAAGTGAGCTTGCTGATACCTTTAATAACGTAGCAACGCATCTCCTTACCAAGATGCGACCAAAAATGAATGAGACATTAGCAAGACCTCTGTGAACGCGTCGAAAACAATGTGGTAGAGATTCACTGTGGCCTCACTGAGCCCTGTCAATATCCCCGAGCAGCTGAACTGACCCTTGTGTGTGAGCAACCTGGGAATCAATTCTACAGAAACTGAAACAAAACTCTTTTGATATTTTGCTTTTTGCCGATTTTAATTGTAATTATCAAAGCAAGCACTCTAGAAACTGCTGAAAGTTCCGCGATTTCAACTCAGACTTTACTATTGCCTTGCTCTTGCTGCCGTTTGTTTGATCATTGATAATAAAGGCGAACATTCGTGCACACGTCCACGGTCTGCATCATTCTTAATCCCTGCATTTTCTTTGTTGGTATTGCATTGGTTTTGTGATAGTTCTGATGAAGGGGCACTGGACTCGAAACATTAGCTCAGTTTTTCCTCTCCACAGATGCTGCCAGATCTGCTGAGTTTCCTCAGCCATTTCTGTTTAGAAACGTTATCACACATCTCAGGTGGCAGTTGGGACTTGAACAGTTACAGAGGTAGGGACACTACCACTATACCACAAGAGCCGTGTTACTGGTCTTCGCATGTAAATTGATTTATTGGAAACTTGACTGATTTAGTGTTGAGGGGAAAACGTTCAACTGTATATGAAAGTACTTCTGAATAATATACTCGTGTTTTTCTCCTTGTGCTAGAGGCATACGGGAGGGCTCAGTGGTTAGCACTTCAGCCTCACAGCACCAGGGAGCCGGGTTCAATCCCAGCCTCGGGCAACTGTCTGTGTGGAGTTTACACATTCTCCCTGTGTCTGCGGGGGTTTTCTCTGGGTGCTCCAGCTTCCTCCCACAGTCCAAAGATGTGCAGATTGGGTGGACGGCCCATAGTGTCCAGGGATGTGTAGGCTAGATGGGTTAGCTATAGGAAGTACAAGGACAGGGCAGAATTGTGTGGACTTGATGGGCCAAATGGCCTCCTTCCATACTGTAGGGATTCTATAAGTTCTTCAGTTTCCCCCACCCCCAGCACCTTTTCTTATACTTACAAACAAACCCGTATTTACTCCACATCATGTTTCCCGATGACTGTACTTGTTCAAACTCCACCAGCTCTTTTCCCTGGGATGGGGGATTTCAAGACAAGGGGGAATATTTTCAAGGTGAGAGGATAGAGATTTAAATATAACGTGGGAGCAAATTTTTCACGCAGAGGGTGGTTCGCGTGTGGAATGAGCTTCCTGAGGATGTGGTGGACACGGATATAATTACAATGTTTAAAATGCATGAACAGGAAGGGTTCGAAGGGATACGGGCCCGGAACAGGCAGGTGGGATTATGTTCGGCATGGATTTTCTGTGTTGTATGGCTCTATGCTCCAGAATGTATGTAATAACATCTCTAGCCCTGGTTGATTACGAAATATTTCCCATCCTTGGTAAATGGTTCCCGTTGTACCGTGCAGCTAATAACAAAAAAAATTCTGAAAAAATCAGTTCATTAACGTGACCTAAAAGTAGCACCCAAACACAGCTGGTAAGGGGAAGCTTTGAGCTCAGCCCAATAATTATCTCAAACGTGAACGTTTTTTAAGATTAAAGCCTAACAAAAATCAACAGAAACCTGTTATGCTACCTGTGATAGAATCGATGATTAAGAATGCGAAACATAAAGGGGAAACAGAGGCGGGAGCCTCACACTTTGAAATTATCAAACAGGTTTAAACTTTGTGCAGAGATAGCAAGAACTGCAGTTTTTGGAGTCAGAGTGGAGTGTGGGGCTGGATGAACACAGCAGGCCAGGCAGCATCTCAGGAGCAGGAAAGTTGACGTTTTGGGTCGGGACCCTTTGTTCGCTTGTCTGGAGGAATGAGCTAGCTCACCATGGACCGTGGTACAGGGAGTAGGGGTGGAGGGGAGGGAAGAACAATGGAACGGAGTATCTGTAGGAAATGGCATCGTCAAGGAGATTGACACTGTTCTCTGCAGCAAAGAGTCCAGGCAGTTGGCCGGTGCTAAGTTTCAGGACATCTGTCCAATGCTGAAGAGGAACTAGCAGTGGGAGGGAAAGGATATAGTGTTCCATAGGCAGAATAAAGAAAGAGGTTTTGCAAAGATATCATAAACAACCCGGTAACTAATTAAACAGAACACAAAGATCATAATCTCTGTATTATTACCTGAGCCATGTGTAAATTGACAGAAGCCAAATCAAATTACGAGAGATGATTGTACGGCTCACTGGTGTGACAGGAATAGATTCCCGTCTGTGGGCCACTGGCACCTTTCCTGGGATAAGTAGGATCTGTACTGATAGTACAGTCTCCACCTGTACTAGGCCGGGGCTGGGATTCTTGCGAGATGCATAACTACGTGAAAAGAGAGGATTTTTACGCTGACTAGTGGGAGCAAAAGATCAAATTTGGAAAAGTATGGTAAGTCAAAGGATGCTGAAAGTTAAAAAGCCTTAAAGTCTATCTCAGGATAAGAAGAAGGTACTAATGCAGGAAATAATAAACAGACTATGACAGGAAGGGATCAAGAGTTCAAATCTAAGAGTCAAATAACATGTAAAAAGGATTTACAAAGACTGTAAAAGAATAAAACTAAAGGCTCCATATCTGAATGCGCATTGCAATCAAAACAAAGCTGGTGAACTGAAACACAGTGTGATATTTACCGAGACGTGGCTGCAGGATGACATGGATTGGGACTGTGAATCTCAAGGGGTACATGACATTTCGGAATGACAGAAAACTAGGCAGAAGGTAGAGAGATGACTCTGTTAGGTAATCATAGTGTTAGTATGATAGAAGCACAAAGGATGATCTAAATTCAGGAATTAATGAAGAGTGCAGGAGGGAATGGCGGGACGAGCACCAGGAATAATCAAAAATGAAGTTGCAACCTAGTGAAATTACAAAACAGGGCAACACATGTGCCAACAGCAAAAGAAGCAAGTTATAGACATATTTTTCGAAGAGGTGACCAGGTGTGTAGATGAGGTAGTACAATTAATGCATTTTTTAATATTCTAGCAAAGCATCTGACAAGGTTCCACAGGGGACACTGATAAAGAAGGTAAAGACATGTGAGATCCAGGATAACTTAACAAAATGGATTCAAAATTGGTTAGTGGTAGGAAACGGAGAGTGATGGTAGAAGACAATTTGTGTGGCTGGAGGTCTGTGTCCATGGGCAAATCAGAGGAATCCGTGCTGGTGTCCTTTAAATGATATTGACGGGAGTGAGTCAGGGAATGATAAGTAGGTTTGCAGAGTACACAAGTATCAGTCAGTGGCTGGCAGTGAATAAACCCCTCACTGTACTTAGGTACAGATGACAATAAACCAAATCAAATCAAGATCTTTGATTACAGTGCGATATAAAAGGATGGGTCAGATAGGCAGATCAGTGGCAGATGGAATTTAACACTGATAAATGTGAGGTACACTTTGGGGAAAGTAACATGACAAGGGAGCATTTGCAACAATCTTCAGGTGGAAATGCCAAGTGGATGATCCATTTTGGCCTCCTCCGGTGGTTCCCAGCATTGCAGTCTTCAGCCAATTTGATTCACTCCACATGACATCAAGAAACAGTTGGAGGCAGTGGGTACTGCAAAGGCTACAAGGTTTGGGCAATAGTACTGAAGACTTGTGCTCCAGAATCTGCCACTCCACTAGCCAAGCTGTTCCAGTACAGCTGCAACGCTGGCGTCAACCTGCCAGTGAGGAAAATTGCCCAGGTATGTCCTGTAGAAAAAAAGTGTGTCAAATCTAACCCAACCAGTTACTGCCCCATCAGTCTACTCTTGATCGTCAGTGAAGTGATGTAATTTGTCACGAACAGTGCCATCGAGCAGCACCTGCTCAGCAATAACCTGCTCAGTGACGCCCAGTTTGGACAGTCAATAAGGGCTGACCCAGCCAGTAACATCCGTGTTTCACAGATGACTAAAAATAAAGGTAAATGAAGGCTTTTTTTTGAATTGCAGTCATCTTGAGCTGTCACTTCTCCTGTGAAGGGTGCTTCACTAACAGCCACTAGGACAACACCAAATACAAATGTTGTAAATCTGAAAACAAGGCTGGAGATACAGAGCGGGAGCCTAAAAAGATCAAGGGCTCAGCCTTTATTTTTGGGGATGTGGATCCTTTGTCAGAATTCTCTCCCAAAAACTAAAACCTCACTTTTATCATCTCAGATATGCCCGGACTGACTGAATTTTCAATAGTTTCTGCAATTAAACCCTGGTGAAATTACACTGTTAAAGCAATTAAAATCAAAAACACTGCAGATGCTGGAAAACTGAAATAACTACAGAAAATGCTGGAGAAACTCAGCAAGTTTGGCAGCATCTGTGGAAACACTGCAGGTCAATAAACTTCTTCAGAACTCATTGAATGTTTCTGTTCATGAGGCTCAGACTTGCACACCAATTCTCTCAGACCTGCTTCACTTTATGTTTTCACATTTTAAGTTGAAAATGTTTTTGCCTCAAACGTTTTAATTGCAACTTCAGTTTTTAAACAGGAAATGAAACCCCCAAAGGCTCTGTAGGCCTTTGAACAATCAAACTGTTTTGTTGTGTGAAGGGAGATTGGCTGAGCAGTGCAAAGCTGCTGTACTGGGAGAGTATAGGTTCAAGTCACTATCCAAATGCGTCACAATTGCAGGCAACTCTGAAAAAATTGGCCAAAAATTAAGACAAACTGAAAAGCAGTACAATGAGCATTTGCTGCTCCATTTATATTTCACATCATGAATATTCTCCAAATCTGCAAAAATTTTATTTTTTTAAGGGAAAATCCCGCAAACATGATGCACTTGGACAGGACAAATAAGGCATGGGAATGGATGATGAATAGCAGGACCCTGGGAAGTATCAAGCATCAGCAGGTCATTGGCGTGGAGGTCTATTAGTTTCTTTCGGTGAATAAAGTGCTGAAGAAGGCATAAGGTATACTTGCTCGATTTGCCAAGGCATAGAGATTAGGAGCAGGGAAGTTATGCTGGAGCTGTATAAAACATTGGTTAAGCCACAACGAGAGTATTGTGTGCAGTTCTGAATCCACACTATGGGATGGTTGTGATAACACGGGAGAGGTTGCAGAGGAGATTTACCGGGATGTTGCTTGGGCTGGAAAGTTTCAGTTGCAAAGAGAGATCAGGCAGAGTGGGATTGTTTTGTTTTTAAAGCAAAGGAAACTGAGTGGGGACATGATTGAGACGTATAAGGTTACAACAGGCAGGGTAGGCAGAAAGAAATTTCTTCCTTGGACGGAGGATCAGTGACCAGGGACACAGATTTAGGAGAGGGGCAGAAGGTTTAGAGGGGGATGAGAAGAACAATTTTTCACCCAGAAAGTGGTGGGAACTCACTGCTTTTCAGGGCAGAACAGGTAGATACCCTCATAATTTTGAAGTGTTGTTTAGATCTGTATTTGTGATGCCAAGGCATGTGAGGCTGTGGGGCAAGTGCTGGAAAATGGGATTAGTTTGATTCGGTGGTTGTTTTTTGACCGAGGCAAACTCAATGGGCCAAGTTCTCTTGACATCTCTGGTGCCACATAAATTCACAGTCGAAAAATTAGGAGTGGAACTTAAAAACAGGAGGAGATCATTCAGTGTCTAAAACCTGCCCAGGCTTTTAGTTAGATCCCAACTGATCTGTATATAACTCCATTTACCTTCCTTAGTTCCAAATTCCTCAATCTCTCAAAGTAACAAAAATCTTACCAATCTCAGTTTTGCTGCTTGGAACTGATTTTCAGCCTCAAAAACATTTTGAGGGGAGAGGGCTCCAAATTTCAACTCCCACTGTGTGAGAAAGTGCTTTCTGATATGTCTTAATGAGAGGCATAGATGGAGTTGATAGCCAGAGACTATTTCCCAGGGCAGAAATGGCTAACCCAAGGGGTCATAGTTTTAAGCTGGTTGGTGGAAAGTATAGAGGGGATGTCAGAGGCGGGTTCTTTACACAGAGAGTTGTGAGAGCATGGAATGCGTTGCCAGCAGCAGTTGTGGAAGCAAGGTCATTGGGGTCATTTAAGAGACTGCTGGACATGCATATGGTCACAGAAATTTGAGGGTGCATACATGAGGATCAATGGTCGGCACAACATTGTGGGCTGAAGGGCCTGTTCTGTGCTGCACTGTTCTATGTTCTATGTTCTATGATATCATTCCCCACCAACCTCCCCACACCACCGCCCCCCCCCACCCCGGCCTGGCTCCAAGTTTAAGATTATACTCCCTGACTTAGACTCCCCCAACCAGCGGAAATATTTCTCTCAATTTATCAAAAATCTTTTAGTTACCTTTGATATTTTAGCCAGATCTTTGATTTGAAAGGGTTAGAATGAGGGAGGGGGAGAGAAGAATCAGCAGAGTCCATCTCCAGTTTTAATCCCTCACACCTGGGTGTTAACCAGAGGCAGCAGATAATCTTCTAAATATACAATAAGACATGGAGAGTATACTGAGAGACAGCTTTCTCATCCGTGTCTCTAATTCTCATTCATATACCCAATGAGAAAAGGCTAGACTTGTGATAATCAAATTCTCACTCAAGTCAACCCTCCAATCCCAAATCTCCCCCACTCTCTCCATTGCTTTGTCTATTTTTATCAGTCCTCATTGAAGCTTTTCCTTCCTTGTTTATTCTAAAGTTAAAGCACTCCCATCTCAAAGATTCATCCTTCTCATGATGTTGAAGTCTTTGGCTACTGTCCATGGATGTCATACTGGACTCAAAACATTATCTCAGATACTGCCAGACCTGTTACATTTCCCTGGCATTTTCTGCTTTTAATCTCAATCATTCCCTTTCGCTGTGACTTCCTCCTGCCAATAAGACTGGGCGCTTTGCTTAATAAAGGAACAATAAAGGAACATCATGAAGAGGGTCTGGAGCAGGGTCACTCAGTCATCACCTACAAGTGGCCAAGGACCGAACAGCCTTAGCACCTACCTCTGCTCACATATTGATGGACGGTTTGATGGAAATTGGAAAAGGAGAGATATTGAAACAGACTAATGTGCATGCTGTTAGCACTGCAGCTCAAAGCATCAGGAACCCAGGTTCCTGTGATTGTCTGCGTGAAGTTTGCACATTCTCCCTGCGTCTGCGTGGGTTTCCTCTGGGTGCGCCAGTTTCCTGCCACAGTCCAAAGATGTGCAGCTTAGGGGAGATTGGCCATGCTAAATGCAGGGTTACAGGTTAAGGGTAGGGAGATGGGTCTTGGTGAGATGCTCTGTGGAGGATTTGTGTGGACTTACTGGGTGAAATGGTTATGATTCTGAGTACACACCATGCCTTACCCCAAATAAAACCTGAGCCAGGGTGACCAAACCTCCTGAGCATCGGATTGTGCCCAGAACTGTTGTAGAGCTTGAACACCATCTGTCCTCTGTTAGGTCAGTAACAGCCCTACCCCAAGGGACGTGCTCACTGCTTCCACTGAACGCCCTCCCACGGTGCACTCGGAAGCCAATCACTTGGAACCACTTCTGCTTTTTACACACTCCTGAGCATGCAGCTTGTCTGCTTCTGTTTTAGGTGACACGCTGTGTCATTTATAGCCTTAATATTAGATAATCTTGCTTTTCAGCTTGAGTACAAGTGCCATTGTTCTGGCTCAGCAATCAGAGAAGAGAGGCTGGGTGAAGCAGAAAGTTATTGCAATGACTTGAGAAACACTGAGGCTTACAGGTCAAGGAGAGGTCCCTGTGGAGTGACAGAAACTCGCTGGGGACAGGGAGTGAAAATACTGTGATTGATGCCTTTTGCAAAAATAAACAATTTACAAACACAACCCTTCTTGAAGGAGATCAGAGATAATGGGAACTGCAGATGCTGGAGAATCGAGACAACAAAGTGTTAAGCTGGATGAACACAGCAGGCCAAGCAGCATCTTAGGGGCACAAAAGCTGACGTTTCGGGCCTAGACCCTTCATCAGAAAAGGGGTATGGGGAGAGGGTTCTGGAATAAATAGGGATAGAGGGGGAGGCAGATCGAAGATGGATAGAGGAGAAAATAGGTGGAGAGGAGACAGGCAAGTTAAAGAGGGGGGGATGGAGCCAGTAGAGGTGAATGTAGGTGGGGAGGTAGGGAGCGGTTAGGTCAGTTCTGGAGAGGATGGACAGGTCAAGGAGGGGATGAGGTTGGTAGCTAGGAAATGAAGGTGCGGCTTGATGTGGGAGGAGGGGATAGGTGGGAGGAAGAACAGGTTACGGAGGCGGGGATGAGCTGGGCTGGTTTTGGGATGCGGTGGGGGAAGGGGAGATTTTGAAGCTGGTGAAGTCCACATTGATACCATTGGGCTGCAGGGTTCCCAGGCGGAATATGAGTTGCTGTTCCTGCAACCTTTGGGTGGCATCATTGTGGCACTGCAGGAGGCCCATGATGGACATGTCGTCTAAGGAATGGAAGGGGGAGTTGAAATGTTTCGCGACTGGGAGGTGCAGTTGTTTATTGCGAACTGAGTGTAGGTGTTCTGCAAAGCAGTCCTCAAGCCTCCGCTTGGTTTCCCCAATGTAGAGGAAGCCACACCAGGTACAATGGATACAGTATACCACATTAGGAGGATGTGCAGGTGAACATCTGCTTGATGTGGAAAGTCATCTCGGGGCCTGGGATGGGGGTGAGGGAGGAGGTGTGGGGGCAAGTGTAGCACTTCTTGCGGTTGCAGGGCAAGGTGCCGGGTGCAGTGGGGCTAGAGGGGAGTGTGGAGCAGACTCTTGGGGCCTGGGATGGTGGGTGATTCGCAATAAACAACTGCACCTCCCAGTCGCGAAACATTTCAAATTCCCCTCCCATTCCTCAGACGACATGTCCATCCTGGGCCTCCTGCAGTGCCACAACGATGCCACCCAAAGGTTGCAGGAACAGCAACTCATATTCCGCTTGGGAACCCTGCAGTCCAATGGTATCAATGTGGATTTCACAAACTTCAAAATCTCCCCTCCGCCCACTGCATTCCAAAACCAGCCCAGCTCATCCACACCTCCCTAACCCATCCTTCCTCCCACCTATCCCTTCCTCCCACCTGAAGCCACACCCCCATCTCCTACCTACTAACCTCATCCCGCCCCCTTGACTGTCTGTCCTCACTGGACTGACCTATCTCCTCCCCATCTCCCCACCTACACTCACCTTTACTGGCTCCACCCCCGCCTCTTTAACTTGTCTGTCTCCTCTCCACCTATCTTCTCCTCTTTCCATCTTTGAGCTGCCTCCCCCCCTTCCCCTCCCCAATTTCTGATGAAGGGTCTAGGCCCGAAACGTCAGCTTTTGTGCTCCTGAGATGCTGCTTGGCCTGCTGTGTTCATCCAGCCTCACATTTCATTATCTCAGATTCTCCAGCATCTGCAGTTCCTGTTATCTCAGGTCCTGGAAGAAAACCGTTTAACATCTAGAGCTGAATACAACTCTTCTTTGGAACTGAAGGAATTCAGTTTCTCTTTCCAGCTCCAAGTATTTTCCATACTAGCTGTTTTTCTTCTCAGTTTCCAACATCTGTAAGTATTTAACTTTCATTTGAGATTCGGGCTAATTGACACAAAGTGGCAGATGTGACGTGAGGAAGCATTTTTGCAGCAGGTTGTTACGATTTGCAATGTGACGCTTAAAATGTCAGTGGAAGAAGATTTAGTCATGACTTTCAAAGGTGAAATGAAGGAAAACAAAGTTTTACATGGGTTTGCAGAAAGTCCAGGGATTGGTACAGACCTCTCCCTAGCCAGCATAGCCGTGGAGGGTTGAATGTCCCTATTGTGTGTGCAGAGAATTTAGGACAGATAAGGGAAGGAGAATGATGACTAACACAGCACTTGGTGATGTCCTCAGGTCCTTTATTCAAGGGCGGGATGAGGGTGTCACTGACCAGCCAGCATTTATTGCCCATCCCTAATTGCCCAGAGGGACATGCTGTGGGCCTTGAATCCAGACCAGGTAAGGATGGCAGTTTCCTTCCCTGAAGGACATTAGTGAACCAGATGGGTTTTTCCTGACAATTGACAATGGATTCACGGTCATCATTAGATTCTTAATTCCAGATATTTTTATTGAATTCAGATTCCACCATCTGCCATGGCAGGATTCGAACGTGGGTCCCCAGAACAGTATCTGGGTCTCTGGATTAACAGTCCAGCGATAATACCACTAGGCCATTACCTCCCCTAAGTCAGGGCAATCAAGGTGCTTCATCTCGAATGGATTGTTTTGTGCAGTGCAGTCATTGTTTTTGACAGGGGAAATGCTGAATTTTATGTTTTAACACAAATCTCGCAGAGGAAGGAGTGGGAAGCGAGGCAGCTGCTTCTCCTGGTACCTGTTACCTTTCTGTGTCCCAGTTAGAAATACTTGCAGTTTGTAGTTTGGTTTTCATTCTGACTTATATCTGATAAACGGCTTTGAAGCTGTTCCTGTCACCTCTCAGGTGACACATCAAGGTCTCAGCCTCTGATAACGAAATCTCGGCAAATCAAGATTCAGCAAAAAGTTTCTACTGTCTTCAGCAACTCCAGGTGAAAGCTGCAGCTTCATGTTACCGAGCACTTAGGGACTGACATCAATAAGAAGGTATTCTGTAGATTCAGTCAGGGAAAGAAACCTCTGAAGAATCTACATTATGGCCAGAGACACGGAGAGGGAAAAGGCAGGGTGACAGCAAGAAAGAGAAAGGGAGATGGAGGGATAGAAGAAGATACAGAATGTGATGGAGAGAAAGGGGGAGAGATTAGAGAGGGAGGCAGGCAGTGTTTGGGGGGGGGGCACAGTGGATAGAGGCTGGAGGTACAGAGACAGATGGTGACCCCATTCCTGCCAATGGAAGGATCCCTAACTAAAGGGACCCACCTGGGCTCAGACTGACTGCTTCCGACATTGCTTCCAGAACCTTCCAGTTCCAAGGAAATGGAAGCAAGGTGTGGGAAAGCTGCCTCCCCACCTGTTGTGTGAAAGCACTGTGAACCTGAAGAGAGAGCTTGTTTCTCGGGGACAGCAGCTTGCAACATGAAGTTGGTGCTAAGTAAGACTCAGCATCCTTATGCGAGGAGGCAAGGTGAGCAGAGCTTGCTGACCCAGTCTCCCTCATTCTCCAAAACTCTGCTGTATTACTCTCCTAACCACCAGGATCAAAAATCACACAACAACAGGTTATAGTCCATCAGGTTTATTTGAAGATATAAGCTTTCCGAGTCTTTACATCCCACACTTGAAGAAGAAGCAAGACTCCAAAAGCTTGTGCTTTCAAATAAACCTGTTGGACTATAACCTGGTGCTGTGTGATTTCTGACCTTGTCTACCCCAGTCCGACATCAGCAACCTCCACATCAAGGCCTCTTCAGAGCAACACCCTGCATAGCTTCACTCATTCCTCTTCATCTCACACTCAGACCTCACCATCAGTGCCATCCTACTCCCAGCCCCCTGTTTCCTTGATTTGAAATGACACGCCCTCACAGTGGGAACTTCCTGCTATTTCCCCATCGCAGAAGTGAGTGCTCGATTCCCAGCAGGCTCCGAGGGAGGCTGCATGAACCACTGCTCTGATCACCCTAGGGACCTGTCAACTGAGACACTCTGCTGATTGACAAGAAACTCAACCGGTTCATACATCCTGCTGTTCTGCTGAGTGACATGAAACTCTGAATTTTTACATCTAAAACAAGGGCAGTGTAAGGGGCGGGGGGCTCACAGCAGCCAGGTCAGAGGAGAGTAAAAGTTATGGTCAAGAGCTGGAAACAAAATCCGAGCTGAGAGACTGGGAGGGCTGCAATATTCTTATTCTTTAGGGTCAGAACCCAAACATTGCACATGTGTGGGACAACAGTGGCTGTGACATCATCGGCCAAAGTTCTTTTCATGCGATGAGAATACACTTTTGGGAAAGGCTAATGAGACAAAGGAGTCTGCATCAACTGGGAGGAATTCCAGAGGTGTAGGTCGAGGTGCATGCCCAACTATCTCTGAAGGTGACAGCACAGGGAAATAAGATAGATAAGACAGCAAGTGGGATACTTGTCTTTATTAGAGAATGGAGTTACTGCTGGAACGGTACAAAACTTTAGTTTAGTCTCAGCTGGAGTACTGGGGACAGTCCTGATGGCCTTGTTATAGGATCACACGAGACAGGGAGCGAACCAGATTGATGAGGGTGCTGCCCAGACAGGAGAATGTGTGGACTTGGTGCAGCTGTTTCCTTTGAACAAAGGAGACTGAGGAGGCTGAGGTGGGGGAAGTTATGAAGGATCTCAAGTGAAGAGGATAGGAAAGTCCTGTTTGCTGCAGATGAGGAGCCAGCACCAACAGGTGCTGATTGAGGATATAAACATAGATTTAGAAAGGATTTGAGGGGAAATGTTTTCATTGAGAGGGCGGTGGAGATCTGGTACCTACTGCCTGAAAAGGGGGCAGAGGCAGAAACCGTCATGACATTTGAAGTGCTGTAAACTACAAAACTTGAGAACTGGAAGATGGGATTAGCTTTATGACTCCTTGTCAGCTGGTACTGATAGAATGGGTTGACTGGCCTCCTGCCTGTGCTGTACTGATGCTGTTAATTGGAGAGATTCCTGAAAAACCTGAGCAATTTTGCTGCAGCTGAATGGAGGCGTTTGTGACTAAGAGACATCAAGCAATGTGGGTCTGACCCCTGAGATGATGGTAGGCATACTGTCTGTGTAGCTGATCAGTGGTGTAGGTTATAGACAAGGTATGTTAAGTCTAGACAATATAACTTGTAGCTGGAGCACATACAAATGAACTATTCAGGAGGGGCTATAGAAATTGGCAAGCTTGCCAAGCCAATGAAGTGCTGGTAACGGAAAGGTGAGATCTGCCTCGGAGCAGTTAGCAATGCTGAACTACTGCGACCAACTGAAATGTCAGCTTCCACTCGGTCTTTGTTTTAAACCCTCACCCCAAGTCAGCTCACAACCAGCTCCTCTCACAGGGATTTCTCCTCTCTCTATCCCCTTGTTTCTTTCTATCTCTCCCCCTCCATTTTTCTATCGCTGTTCCTCTACACCTCAACAATTTGGGGACTGCATCATTTTTTAAAAATTGTGGACTGAAAATAAGAAAGAGTGGTTTTAAAAACTGGTGCTTGAGAGGGTGGGTGTAGTTTTGAAAGCAATTGCAAACAATGCCCTGAAGAAGAGGGAACTGAAGTTTAGATTACAGACAATCAGGGCTTGAGGCAGATTCTGAGGCAGATGGTATTGACAACAAGGCGGTGATTGGGCTGTGGACGAGTGACAGTTATCAATGATAGAGACTTTTTACTTCGCAACAACTGTGTGATTGGCTCTCAAGTGGATGAGCAGCTTGGAGCTGGAAACAAATCACAGAAATACAAAGAGCGAGGGAGTAAGGAGAAGTGTGCAAACCATTTCCCAGCCCTGTACCAGCTGCTGGGAGCGGTGTCTGTTGGATTGATCAATCAGAGACATTTTCTAAGTGATTCAGTCACTCTGTGCATCTTACAAACCCATCAAACCTTCCAAAGAAAGACAGTGGAACTCCAAGGGCTTGGCGAGCCAGTGTAGGATCATCTCCACGTCAGAAATGGGAAGCAAAGACACTGAACTGGCAGTCCAACTTTTTCCTACCCCTGCCAATGATCCATTTCCTTTATTTGTGGCAGAGAGACAGTGAGCTTATAAGAACATCAGAAGTTTAGTTAATAGTGTTATGTGTCAAAGGTAATCAATTTACCTACAAACTATGGTCTCATTACTTACAATAAGTAAAAAAAAAATGTTTATTGACCTATACCTGCTATCAACCTTGATCTGAAAGTCTGGTATACTTGGCATACCCAAGAAAAAAACTAACATTTGGGAATGTTAACTCCAGGAATAATAGGGCTCAATTTACAGCATGTTACTCTGGTGTGAAACACACCCACTGTGTGTATCTCCTCTTTCTGCTTCTCTCTCTTTCATTCTTCCCCCAGCCCAGTGGTTGAGTCAACCCCTAATCTGATCTGAATGTACACAATCTCTGGTGAGAGCCTCCTGGTTGTGAAACCCCATCAGACATGCAGAGTTACAAAGAGCCTGCCTTGAAGTGAGCTGCAGCTATGGGGTAACACCATGTGGGAGTAACAGAAAGTGTGAGAGGAAAAGGTCTTGATTGCATAAGGGGTTTCTCTTGTGTGTTTCTAACACTGTCAATCTCACCTTACACTTCCACAGACACAGCACACGTGTATCATTCATTTACAGCTCCATGGTTCAATCTGGAATTCCAGGTGGACATTAGTCATGAGGAGGCTGGTATGAGCAGAGGGAATGTAGTGGAAAGATTTCAGATTGTGGGCAATGGTTTCTGCTGAGTGGCTGAGGGTAGGCAGAGGGTTTCATATCAGGTGATCAACTCCTCCAACACTCTGGTTATCTGAACTGTAACTGTATGACCCTAACACGAGTCTCTCTGGCTGTAGTCACCAAGACCATATCAATGAGGAGGCCTACTGCCCGTTAGAAACTCCCTCCCTCCTCTGGCTCAGTGCTACGCAGCTACATGACATTACTCACCCTGTAAAACAGCATCAAGGCTCTGGACAACCTACAGCCTGAAGGCCATTCTCAGGTACCCAGGGACTTGAACACCAACTCCCACAGGCAAGCATTTTGCTCAATGACCACTCCATGGCTGTGCCTTCCTCCACACGCCACAGGAAGCATTAGCCATGTCCTCAGAGATATCTCAGCAGGTGTAATTGTCAGTGGGAGATATGACAGTGACAGCACAAAGCTCTCAGGGTAATGTGCAGGATGTCTGTCCCACACAGCCAGGAATGGCACCAGATCAGCAAGCTCTGAATCCTTCGACTCGAAACATTGTTTCTCTCTCCACAACTGCTGCCACACCTGACTGAGTATCTCTGTTTTTATTTCTGATTTCCAATCATTTCCAGCGTTTTGCTCTTATCTTCATAGAGTCCCTACAGCTTGGAAGCAGGCCATTAGTCCCATCGAATCCATACCGACCCTCTGAACAGCATCAAATCCAAACCCACCCCCCTACCCTATCCCTGTAACCCAATAATTCCCGTGGCCAATCCACCTAACCTGCACATCTTCGGACTGTGGGAGGAAACCGGAGCACCCGGAGGAAACCCACGCAGACACAGAGAGAATGTGCAAACTCTACACAGACAGTTGCCCGAGGCAGGAGTTGAACCCGGGTCCCTGGCGCTGTGAGGGTGCTTTACTAATCACTGAGCCACCGTGCCCCCCTGGGTTCAAATGCACCATGGCAAATTGTTAAATTTAAATTCAGTAAAAATCTGGAATAAAATATTGTCTAAAATCATTGTCAATTCTCAAAAAAATCTGGGTTGTTAATGCCCTTTAAGGAAGGGAATCTGTTATACGTACCAGGTCTGGCGTACATGTGACTCCAGACCCACTACAATGTGGTTGACTCTTAACTGTCCTCAGTCACCAGCGAAGCTAACATCCCATTGACCAGGAAATGACATCTTCCAGCTGAGAATCAAGGGAATTCCTTTGGACTTGAAGTTCCCAGTTGATGGGTCCCTGTTCTGATTGCTATATTCTCACTGATTCTCTGTATGTGAGGGTGTCCAAACAGGGAACAACTGTCCTTGACAAACATGGCATGGGGGGGGGGGGCGCAGTGGAGACACCGTCTTGGGCAGCAGTTTCTGACCCTGAACGATTACCAGCAAGTATCAGCAAAGAACTGAAGGTGGAGAGATTCAGACTGCAATAACCTCAGTAACTACGTGTTTGTGTGCCCCACTTGGTTCACTGGGAAGCTCCTGATGTACCAGTACACCGACACATCCAGGGGGATGACCTTCTATCTTTTGGGGGCACTGTCTCCTTCAAGTGAGAGCTCTATCTCCATCCACTGCCCACAATCCCCTGTGATGTGAGTATAGGAAAACTCTGGACTGGTGTAGCTGCTCCTCCTCAAAAGGTCAGAGGTAGAGGTTTATAACCACCTCCATGCTAATAGCAAGAAGTTCACATCAAAAGAAGCAAGTTTTGCTGAGCACACTACCCAGCACAGACTGGGCTGCAGTTCAGCAATGCCACTGTTTTAAACACTGCGCAACCTCTCAGCTTCATCGATCAGGGATTCTCCTCTGTGCTTCGACCTTAGTAAGTTTTAGACATTCTAGGAAACCCAAGCACTGGATGTTAAAATCTGCTCACGGACTCAAAGGCTTAACAAATTAGATATTTAAATATTTATACACAATATTTCTATTGAGCTCTCCCACATCTCAGAACACATTCAAGAAAGGTGAGCAGTTGGTGGGACAATGTTAAGAGCCCAGGCTGGCAGCAGTTTTTCTGGGTCAAACTCCTTCATCCTGCATCCTCTGGTGTGTACAAATGTGGGAGGGAGTGGAACAGGTTTTAGTGCTCTTCTTTTGTTCCTTATCTAACACCATGAGAGATTGAGATTAAGGTGCTCGAGGTTGAGCTATCAGTGTTAGGCACATGGCGAACAGGATATTATTGAGAAACGTTGATGCATAAACCTGGCAGATAGCAACATGCAATGCAAGTGAGGAGATAACATCAGACTGTGGTAACAGCATCAGAATAGAGGCACATTTAAAGGGTGTTGATGAAAATAACCCATTTCCTGAATCAAAAAATACAAAAACAAAGAACTCAATAACTTCATAACATCGAATGACTGGTTAACAGTTAGGCTTTGAATTCAGGGATGGCAAAAGGCTTGTTTTCTTTTTCCAAGAAATCAGAACTCTAGAATGTCAAACAATTGGGATCCTCTTGTGTGCCAGTCATCCCTTGGTTGGAAGAACTCAGTTCTAATGTTATAGTTGCAAGTCCCACTCCAGGACTTGAGCACAGACATCGAAACCTTCACTCCAGTGTGTTTCAGAGGGAGGATTGCCATGTCAGAGGGGCTTTCAATTAGATTTAGTGAAACAGAGATTCCACCTACCCTCTGAGGGGAACCTTATTGCATTACACTGAAAAAGAACAGAGGAGTTCTCCCCAAATGACCTGATGATCAAAAGCCCCCACTAAAAGAAACATTGCTGCTTGAGAACGTCTGTGTAAAAATTTGTTGCTGCATTTCCCACAGCAATGACCGCACGTCCACATGTTCTTCATTGGCTGGAAAATGCTTTAAGCTGTTGGCTGTTCATGACAAATACAGTGTAAACATAACTCCTTCTGTCTGAATCATTTTTCCCTTTTGATCGCTCATCAATTCTGAATTCGGATTCCCATACTGTTTCTGAAAAGGTATTTCTCACCTCAACACATAAAAATTCCAGAAGTTCTGAAATCCCTGATTCTTTTGGAGATAATCTTTGATTTCTCCCCATTGGCTCAATGAACAATTGAAATAGTTTCCTTCTATTCCTGCCAATTGGATTTTTAACACCATCATACACTCTTGTCTTAAAAGGCAGTGTTAAAAAGGAGGCAACAGCACAACGATTAAAGCCACAGGTCTAATGGCCCAGAGTACCAGGCTAATATTCTAAGGGACTTGTCGCACAGTGGCAGTGTCCCTGCTTTTGGGTCTGAAGGTTCATGTGCCACCTGTCTCAGAGACATGTCATAACATATCTGGTCAGGTTAATAAAATCATACATACAGCTTCCTCTGTTCTTTTGGAAAATGCGCTAGTTCCTCTTGTCCGTCCTTTCATCCTAATCACTCTATGGCCTTGACATTCTAACGAATGAATGAATCTGTAAAGTGCAGCATTATATCCTAACTTTTGTATTCACTTCCCTTATGAATGTCACCTAGATTCCTAAAGTTTTGTTTAAAACAGCTTTCTAAACTTGTGTTCCTAATTTTCACATAAAAGTTGACCTGTAGTCCTCTGGGCTTGGTGATTAATTTACAAATTTATCCCGATAACACTCTTGCTCGCACCAACTCTCCCTCGTTCTACTGCTTCACTTACTTTTGGAGCTTATCCTGTCCCTGCAAAATCTCAAAGGGGTCAGAAACAATCAGCCCCACCCAAAAACTGCAGAGACCCAGTGTGGGAGAGCCTCTGCCAGAGGGTGGATTCTGATCTAAATTACAAACAATAACCAAAAAGGGAAATGGAATACTGACCTCTCACTCAAGGAAAGTGAATTTTACAGAGTCAGGAAATCATACTTTAGGGCTCAGGCCATTGGCCAGAATATACATATGAATTGGGAGCAGGCCATTTAGCCCCTTTAACCTTGCCTCCCCATTTGATAACATCATGGCTGATCTGATTGTAAGGTCAAATCTGTATTCCTACCTACATTTGCCATCCTTTCAGCCTCTTGCTTACCAAACCTCCAGCCTGTCCACTGTTCCTCATTAGACAGTCAGTTTTCTGAATTGCTTCCAACATATTAACATCTCTCCTTAAATAACGTGACTCCAAATGTGGTCTCACTAATGTCCTGCACAACTGAAACATAACCTCCCCATTTTTGTATTCAAATGCCCTCATGACAAATGAAAACATTCTATCGGTTTACCTAATTGCTACTTTATGTGCATATTTTCCTCATTTTTAGCCTATCTACAACCTCTTTCCAACCTCAAAGGTCACTTCACAATTTACTTTCTGACCCCTGCATCATCAGCAAATTTCGCAACAATATCCTGCTTCTTCCTCCAAGATATTTATACAAATCATAAATTGTTGCAATCTCAACACCCATCTCTGTGGCTCACCTCTTGTTATAACCTTGCCAGCCTGAAGAAGACCTCTTTACACCTACTCGCTGTCTCCAGTTAGCCAGGCAATATTCTATACAGGCCAATATGTTGTCTCCCATGCAATTAGTGTTACTAATGTGACACTTCATTATCAGAATCCCCTGGAGAAACTATGTTCAGTTCCGGCACCACATCACAGCAGGAAATCATAGCCTCTGAGGGGGTGGGGGACTCATGCAGATTTACCAGAAGCTGGGGATATATTGACTTTGCTTGAATATTAAGGCATGGTCTCATTAAAGCACAAGGCTACGAAAGGGTTTGATAGGTTTGAGGCAGAAACTATTTCCTCTCTTGAGGTGAGCTAGATGGTGTTGAGAGGGTGCAGAGAAAGGGGTCAGAACTCCAAAATTCGGCCAACTCATTCAGAGGTAATCTCACACAAAGGGAGGTGGAAATCCCGTGTCCGCCCCACAAAAGCTGCTGAGAATTGTATGAGGGGTTGGTGGATTATTGTTTAGTAAGGACATTAGTAACTTAGGAGCAGGTGTAGGACACTCAGTCCTTTGAACCTGCACCACCCTTTAGCATGATCATGTCTGATTGAATGCATTAATGGCTTCTACCCATACAATTCAAGTAACCCTTTATGCCATTGGTAATCAAATATCAATCAACCTCTATATTAAACAGACTCAAAGACTGAGCTTCCATAGACTGCTGTAATACAGAATTCCAAAAGTTCACAACCACCAAGTGAAACAAATTCTCATCTCAGATTCCCTCCTTATTATTAGATGTGCCCCTGAATCTAGACTCCTCAATCAAGGAAAACAACTTACCTCCATCTACTCCCTCTATCACTCTAAGTATTTTTGTAGTTTCCATGAGACTCCAGGCAGAGTTTTCCCAGTCTTTCTTCATAACACAGTTGGACCGTCCCAGGAACAATCTGGTGAACCTTCATTACATTCCCTCTATGACAATAATATTTTTCATAGAACTGTAACCTGTGCTCCGAGTGCGGTCTAACCCAGCTCCTATACAACTGAAGCAAGACTTCACTCCTCCTGTACCCAAACCCTCCTGTGATAAAGGTTAACATTCCATTTACTTCCTAAACAGCTTGCTGCACCTACGTGTTCACCTTCAGTGACTTAGTGACCAGAACGCATCGGTCCGTCTGGAGCATTTACACTTTCCAACCTCTCACCATTTAATAAATATTCAGAACACCCATTTCTCATTCCAAAGTGAATAACCTCACATTTTTCTACATCATATCCCATCTGCTAAGTTCTTGCCCATTCAGTAGGTCTGTCCAAATCCTCCTGAAGCTGCTTTACATCTCCTCACAACACACATTCACACTTAAGTCTTATATTACTCACACATTTGGAAATAAGACATTTAGTCCCCACTACAACCTATGTTTCCTAATCAACCTGTTCAGAGATGTTATAGGAAAAGTCTGGAGTGGGTGGGACTTGAACTCAGGTCTCACAGTCATTGGGCAGGGATACCACTATTGCACCACGAGTCCTGCCTAGTCCCCACTTCAATATCACTGACCCACATTGTGATCAGCTGGGGCCCAAGTACTGATCCTTACAGTACCCCACTAATCACAGCCTGGCAACCCTCTTATTCCTGCTGTCTACCTTCTGTCTCCTATCCCCTGTGCTTTAATTTTTCTAACCAAACTCCTGTGGGAACCTTAACAAAAACCATCTGGAAATTCACACATATTAAATCCATCCATTGCCCTTGTCAAACATAAATTTGCATTTGCAAATCCATGCACACAATGCCCAATCAGATAATTCTTGTCCAAGTTTCCAATGATCACAACCTTAATAAATGGTCCCTGTTATTGCTGTCAGGCTAACAGGGCTGTAGTTCATGTCTTCTCTCTCACTCTCTTCTTAAATACTGGGGTGATATCTACCATCTTCCAATCCACAGAAATCAGCTCAGAATCTATGGAATTTTGGAAGATGATCACTAATTCATCGACTATCTGTACACCCACTTCCTTCTTCAGTTCTGGAGATTTCTCAGCCCTATTAATTTCTCCAGTGCAACCTTCAGACTAATTTCCTTTAACTCCTTATTCTCCCTAGTCACTTGGATCTCTAGTTTGAGACTTCTTTTTGGTTGTATTGTCCTCAGTGAAAACAAACACAAACTAATCATCGACTTTCGCTTCCATTTCTCTATTCTCTGTTATAAGTTCTGCTGACTGTCTGTGATTGGCTCACATATTCACTTTATGTACCTGTAGAAGCTTTTACAGTCCTTTTATGTGTTTTGCTAGATTGCATTCATATTCTATTCTTTCTTTCCTTATCAGTTTCTTGGCTGTATTCAAAAAAAAATTCCTAATCCTCAGATTTCTTACATTTTCTGGCCATTTTAAAAGTCTTTTCTTTTTAATCTTATATAACCCTAAACTGTCTTTGTCAGTCAACATTTGACATTTTTTCCAAGTTTTTGTACCTTCAGAAAATGTATAGTTGCTGTAGGCCATGGAATAGTTTCTTTGCCTACAGACATTCATGCCTTTTAATATATTTTCCCAGCCCATTTGTGCCTGATGTCTTCATGCTCTGGTTGCTGTGGCGTAATGGTGAGCATGGGGTTTCTGACCACTGGGATCTGAGTTCAAGTCTGGGGGCAGCCTATTTCCTGGTCACTTTAGTGCTTACCCTGGGCAAGTCACTTTTGCCAGGACGTTGGATGCCTTCAAAGCAGAGATCGACAAATTCTTGATCTCAGAAGGAATCAAGGGCTACGGGGAGAGTGCAGGGAAGTGGTGTTGAAATGCCCATCAGCCATGATTTAAATGGCGGAGTGGACTTGATGGGCCGAATGGCCTTACTTCCACTCCTATGTCTTATGGTCTTATAACTTCCCTTATTCAAATTTTACATGCTTCAGATTGAATTCTCTCAATTTCAAACATAATGTAAAATTCCATCATACTGTGGTCACTTAGACCTGTATCTTCTTTTACAAGATTATTAATTAGTCATTTTCCTTACATAATACTAAACCTAAAAAAAAACTGTTCTCCGATAGCTGCTCTTAAAAACAAAATACCTGAAATACTCCAGAAACCTATCCTCCACAGTTTGAGAGTTCAGGTGGTTTACCCAGTCTTTAAGCAGACAGATGTCACCCAGGACAGCTGCTGCCCCTGTTACAAACTTCTCTCATCTGATTAATACCATGTCCCTTACTTCCCAACTTTATTTGAGGGCCTATAAACTGATGCCTGCCACACCTTGCTATTTCTTAGTTCCACCAAAAAATTTCAGGCATTGTCTTTCCAATCAGAGGTCCTCCCTGCTTAATGCACTGATCTCACTTCATATCATAAGCACTACTCCACCTCATTGACACCATTCCATTGTGAAGCATACTCAAAGCTCAGCTTTGTTTGTCCTGTCATCTAGTTCTCCCAAACCACATTTTTCCTTCCAATTATCAATGTTGCATCTTTCCAATTTGGGTTACCCCTCAGGGTCCATCCCTCTGACAAACTGGTTAAAACCAAATCCCACAACATAAGCAAATCTCACAGTGAGCATATCAGTCCCAGTCTTGCAATGAAACCCACCCCGCTGACACACATTTTACCTGCCCAAGAAGTGATCCCAATTCCTCGGAAATGATCTGCTACCTCTGACCCCAATTTGTCAGCCTCACCTTCAGTTGATCAATCCTCCTGTCCTATGTTCCTGGTATGGAGCACTGGGTGTAATCCTGAGATTACTGCTTGAGATTTTGCTTCTTAGTTTCCATCCTAACTCCCTGCAATTTGTTTTTGGGACCCTATCAGTCTTCCTATCTGTCACTGGCACCAACATGGACCATAACATGTGGTGGACATGCCTCCCTTAGGAGTTACAGAAAGGATTAAGGTTTATGGATACAACGAGGGAAAGTGGGTCTGTCCAAGCCAGTGGAATCTAACAGCAGCCTGCCCAAGGCCTGATTGACTATCCAAAATAACAGATGTTGGTGTACAGGGAAACAGATGGTCACGGGTACAGGAACAGTGAGCTAATAGGAAACAGAAACAGTGTAAACCAAAAGCTTTTCAGGTCTGATGACAGCAGCGAGTGAAGAGCTCAGTGCCTGGGACTCTATTTCCAGCCTATATCGCTGACTCAGATGACAGGACTGAAGTCACCATTGCTAAATACTGATCACAGTGAGGTGGCTGGGAAAGTAAGTTGTGCTGTGGGTGTAAAGAGGCAACAAAGAGATATAGATACATTAAGGGAGTGGGCAAAACTTTGGCAGACAGAGCACAATGTGGGAAAATGGGAATTTGACTATTTTGCCAGGGCCTATAAAAGAAAGAGAGAATCTCCTGAGGGACTAAGACATCTAAATCTCTCTGGACATAAACGACAAAAAGCTAATTTTCAGGCACCAGCCACCCACATACGCACCACCCTCTGTGAGAAAATGTTGCCCCTTAGGTCCCTTTTAAACCTTTCCCCTCTCACCTTAAACCTATGCCCCATCCTGGGGAAAAGGACTTGCCTATTTACCCTACCCATGCCCCTCATGAGTTTATAAACTTCTACAGGATCACCCCTCAGCCTCTGATGCTCCGGGGAAAATAGCTCCATCCTGTTCAGCCCCTCCCCATAGCTCAAACCCGGCAATATCCTTGTCAGTGAGTGAGTGAACAGGAAGTTACATCATCACACAGTTCCTAGCCTTTGACCTTCTCCTGTAGCCACAGTATTTGTCTGTGCATTTCAATTCAGTTTTGGGTCAATGGTAGCCCCACCCCACCCCCGAATGTTGATGGTAGGGGCTTTAGGGGTGGTAATGCTGTTGTTGAATGCCAAGATCTGATAGTTGTATCTGCCCCCTTGTTGGGGACATCCTTCACACGTAGTGATGGGCCATGAATGTTACCTGTCACTTATTACGTTCAGCACCATTTCTCACTCCTCAAATACTGAAACAGTCTGCGGTTACATGCTGCGTGATCTGGGCAATTTCCAGATTTGGGTGGGTGCATTGTACAGATGATACCAGCCACTTACCTGCCAGGTCATGGTCATCTCAAAACTGAACAAATCTAACCATCTTGCCTTGACTTTCAGCGGCACTGCCATCAGATTCCCCACCATCAACATCCTGAGAGCCACTACCAATCAGAAACTGAACTCGAGCAGCCATGTAAATACAGTGGCTACAGGAACAGATCAGAGGCTGGGATCTCTGTAGCCAGTAACTGTCCTCCTGACTTCCCAAAGCCCGTCCACCAACTACAGAAGACACAAGTCACGAGTGTGACAGAATACTCCCCACTTCTGTGTCAACGCAGCTCCAACAATACAAGTTTGACACTACTCAGGACAAAGTGGCCCACTTTGCTGGTACTGATCCACTGCCTTCAATATTCACTCGCTTCACTGCCCACACACTAGGTTTGTACCTTACACAAGATACGCCACAGCAACTTACCAACGGCAATTTCAACAGCACTCTCCAAACTCATGCCCCCTTCCATCTGGCAGGACAAAGGCAGCAGATACATGGGAACACCACCCCCTATACATTCCCCTCTGAGCCAGTCGCCTTCTTGACTTGGAAGTATATTGCCGTTCCTTCACTGTCACTGAGGTGAAAATCCCGGAACTCCCTTCCTAAGGGAATTGTGGGTGTCTCTACATCACAGGGACTGCAGTGACTTGAACAGATGCCCATCGCTTTCTGCAGAGAAATTAGGAATGGGCAATAAATCTGGCTGAGCAACTACACTTCATCTCGTAAAGAAATAAACTAAAGGAAATTTGTTGATTCTTGAAATGGAATATATAAATAAAAATGCTTTCCCCTACAGCCGGTGAGGGCAATGGTGGGATCACAAAGTCATGGAACTGTACAGCACAGAAACAGACTCTTCGTTCCAACTGGTGCGTGCCGACCAAATATCCTACATTAATCTTGTCCCATTTGCCAGCATTTGATCCATGTCCCTCTAAACCCTTGCTATCCATGTACCCATCCAGATGCCTTTTAAATGTTGTCATTGTACCAGCCTCCACCACTTCCTCTGGCAGCTCATTCCATGCACACACCACCCTCTGTGTGAAAAAGTTGCCCATCAGGTCCCTTTTAAATCTTTCACTTCTCACCTTAAACCTATGCCCCTCTAGTTATGGACTCCCCTACCCCAGGGAAAAGACCTTGTCTATTCACCCTACCCATGCCCCTCATGACTGTATAAACCTCTATAAGGTCACCCCTCAGCCTCTGACACTCCGGGGAAAATAGCCCCTACAGCTCAAATCCTCCAACCCTGGCAACATCCTTCTAAATCTTTTCTGTACCCTCTCAACTTTCACACAATCTTTCCTATGGCAGGGAGGCCAGAATTGAATGCAGGTATTTCAATAGCGGCCTGACCAATGTCCGGTACAGCCTCCCAACTGCTATCCTCAATGCACTGACCAACACAGGCACATGGACCAAATGTCACCCTCACTGCCCTGCCTGGTGTCTGCATTTTTAAAAATTACATTTTTGTCTTCGAAGCTGTTCAGATGAGTTTCACTCAAGTGTTACTGGGATGACACAGAAATGGAAGCTGCTAGAAAAACACAGTAGATCTGGCAGCAGCTGTGCAGAGAGAAACAGAATAAATGTTTCAGGTCCAGTGACCCTTCTTCAGAACTGATTATAGCTAGGAATAGGTTGGTATATATGCTGAAGGTGGGGTGGGGAGTAACGGATAAGTGGAGGTGGAGCTCAGCGAGAGAACTACAGTTGGACAGAGGAAAGGGGTAAAGGTTCATCTGGGAGAATGAACAGCTACTAATGGTGACCATTAGGAAGTGACAAAGGGCTGACATGTGATGACAAGGCCTTGTGAGTGGGGTTGGGGTAGCAACATGGGAGAAGGTGCTCAGGCCCTAAAATTATTGAACTCAACATCGAAGATTACGTAACCCCCAAGTGGAAAATGAGACACTCAGGCTCATCGATACACTTTTCCCAGCTGTAATCAGTCCCCAAGAAAAACATGAACTCTGTTTCTCTCTCCACAAATGCTGCCTAATCTGCTGAGCTTTTCCAGCAATTTCTGATTTTGTTTCAGGTTTCTTTGTTCACAGTTCTCGAAACATTAGCTTGCTCTCTGTCTGTGGACGCTGCCTGACCCACTGTGATCTCCAGCATTTGCTGTTTTCCCCTGCAGCTCCTGATTTTGTTGTTGGGATGAGATGGTTCTGAGATGCATCCTTTGTATTTTAAAAGAATGAGAGATAATTTTTTTGATATCACTAAGATCCTGAGGGGCTCTCGATGGGATGGATGCTGTAGGATGTTTCCCCTTGTGGGTGAGACTATAATCAGGGGACACAGTTTAAAACACGGGAGACCCCTTAATGAAGGGGGAGGTGGGAAGAACTTCCTGTCTCCAAGGGTCAGGAATCTGTGGAACTCCTTTTGCCAGACCATGGAGGTAGCGTCATTGCATATTTTTAAGACTGAGGAAGATAGATTCTTGACTGAGAAGGGCATTAAAGATCATTGGGTTCAGGCAGGAGAGTGCAGTTGAAACACAATGAGATCATTCATGACCAAAATGAATGGTGCAGCCAGCATAAGGGACTGATCAGCCTGCTCCTGTTCTTAGTTCCTATATTTGCGTGAATTCCTCCTGTTTCTATATGTTCTCTTCCCAATCAGGGCCTGTCACTAAATTAACTAAAAACTCCATGTTTGCAGAATATTAGTGACCAGGTAGCATTCATGCAGAAAGATAGAGACAAGGCAAACAATTCTGATGATAAGTTAACTCTGTTTCTCTCACCACAGTGGCTTGCTCAGTATTTCCTCTCTCTGTGGCCTGCACACAAAATACGTTGCTTTGGTCGCTACATTCTCTTGGTAACACTAGTGCAAAAGGGGTTGTAAAATTTCTCGCCTTGGACTTTGAAACATGCACAAGTATCGGCCTGCACTCCCACATCTCAATGACTCACCCATGCTTGGAGGGTAGGAGCTGACACCAATCATTTACTTTCTACAATTCCATGACCCACTCGCAGATTATGTCACGAGGATGACATATCAATGGAATCATTTCTAAAAGATGAAATACAAAAACATCTAGAAACTTGAAGCAGTTGTCAACATGCTTCAACCTACCAGTCACAGAAAGTTTGGATGGGGGAATACAGTAGATGTAATATATATGGATTTCCAAAAGGCTTTCAGTAAGGAATCACATGCCGTGACTAAAGATAGAAAATGTGAAGCTACATACTGGAGGGTAAGTGTTGAAAATAATTAAACCAGACAGACAAATAGTAGGAAGTGGAGCTGCATGTGGATCACTGTTTTTCGCTATTTACATAAACTAACTGAGCTTGAGGAGCAGAAGCAAAATTTGTGAGACACGAAATTGAGGAGTGTCGCTAATACAGAGACAAGCAACAACTTTCATCAACAGAATAAAAAGATCCAAAGGTACTTCACATTGTAAAGGAAAAGGTGCACGGCCCTGAGGAGACAACATTAGATCTGTTGGCTAAAAACTCAGTTTATTAGAGTTTTTATGAGGAGTGGATTCTTGAAGAAGGAGGAAAATGAAGCACAGACGGTATTCCAGGGCTATGACAGTTTCTCCCAACTCCATTTCTCCTCCTCCTCAGTGTTTTGTGTTCTCACCTTTGCCCCACTAAATTTCTTGTTGTGACTGTGAGGAAATTCCATATGTTAATTCCCGTGGCTTGTTCCAGGAGTCAGTCAGAAAAATCAACAGCATCTTCCACTTAACAAAAATAGTTTTCTTACAAACTGTTTTTTTTAAATTGGATTTATTTTATGAATGTCTGAACTGTATAAACAAAGAAACAAAACCAGTTTCTGGACCAAAAGGTGCAAAAAAAATGTTTCAAATGATGGATGGGCTGTGACAGTTAAATCTGTCAGAGAGACCCTTTTCCCCATAGGATCCTAGGGACCCCCACCATTTAGAGCCACACGTCAGGAGACTCCTGGACCCATGGTGAAACCCCCAGCTCACTGAGCCAAGGTTTTTAAGGACTGATGGTTCCTGCTGTGAGTCTCTCCTGAAGAGAAACACCTCTCTCAAAACCAACTATCCCACAGGCAAGTGCATGGGCCAGACTGCATTCTGCTCCCTGTCAGCACGCCCTGAAATAGTACCAGCACCACCCCCTGGGGGCAGGTTTTCACAGCCTGGAATAAGGAGCAGGGTTCAGATACTGCAGGGGTAGGGACTAATCTCTTTACCCAGCACACCTCCAGCCCCAATTATTAATCAATCAATCTCTCTCCTGTTGTGCTGCAGGATATTGCTAAATTTAAGGGGTCATGGAATCACATCCCATTATTTTGCCCAGTGACAGGTCATATCAGTGTATGACCAGCCAAACTGCCTGCCCCCCTCCTCATTACCCTGTGCAAATAGACAAGTGACCAGTGCTCAGTGCAGCCTGACACAGATATGAGGGCAGGGCTACTGTATACCCAGAGACCCCAGGGCAGCTCCCACCAGCACTCAGGGAAACAGAACTCTCACGTTTGATTGGAAAAAAATAGTTTATAATTGAAACCCAAGGGGGTGGAAATGTGGTTTAACCAGACATTTTTCTGGAAACAGAGGGATCAGGACCACAAGTGATTTTAGATAATTTTTTTTAAAACCCCATTTCCATCCAGTTCATTCCATTCACAGCCAATGAAGGGTGATATGAGCTGGAAGTGAAACAGCTTCATTCTGACTGGGTCAGCGAAGCTACTGGCATGGGACCACAAAGTGAGAGCTACCCAGCTCTTTGAGGGCAGATGGAGGTGCTAATGCCCCTCAGACTGAATGATAAACTTGCCATCCTCAACTCTCAGTGAGGTGAAGTTGGGGAGGTGGGGGGGGGGGGGGGGGTCCTGGATCAACAACATTTTGTTAAAAGTGGTTAAACTACCCAGTGACCTGAGGGAGCCTGGAGATTAACCACAAGTTAACCCTCAACTGTTGGTGGGACAACAGTTCTCCAGTGAGGAGGGAGACCTGCCACTGATGGCCCATCTCTGTGTTGTGTAAACACTCACAACTCGAACTTAATGTCTGAACAGCGTAAATTGTTATACAGCCAACTCCAAATCGCCAACAGTGGAGGCTTTACACGCTGCGAGGAGGTTACTGTGTTCAGGATGGGAGGTAAATAACCAAAATCCCATTCTCAGAGCTCCAAAGTTCTCAGGAATCCTGGCCAGTTCCTAACGTTGGTATGAAAGATCATGGCCTGTTAAACACTGCCCTCAGGCACTGAGCTGACACAGTGTACTACCAGCTCAGGGTCAATCCCTAACAATCACAGGTCCACGAGCTCCAGGACAAAAGTCTCAAACTCCCTCCCTTGATGCCCACGGTCAACCGGGCTGTACAGCTGCATCCCAACCCTACAAAGGGTGGGGCTGAAACAGGGGTTAGGTATGTGATCAATATCAAACAGCCCTATAACCAACTACCCCCACCCCTCCATCCCCTCAATCCTCACTGATGCCTCTACGAAAGTAGTCCAATTGTGTTGCAGGTCCATAGCACCATGAGCACAGTTTCATCATTAAACCACAACATGGCAGGCCAACGACACTTTGGGACCTGCCACCAGATTCTAACCGTGCCTTTTCAGAAACCTGACGCTGGGGAACTTTGAAACAGTGACCTTCTGTATGGGAAGAGGGTCTGCTTCCAGCAATTTCCCTGTCACAGTTTTCTAGCGAAAACACAGAGTTACAGGAACTGTAAAAACAAATCACAGACCAAGGCAGAATATATACAGCAATAATAAAAATCCCTTTGCACAACAACAGGTGAGGAACGAAACGAGAGAGAGAGAGAGAGAGAGAGAGAGAGAGAGAGAAAGAGACAGAGAGAGAGAGAGAGAGAGAGAGAGAGAGATCGAGATTAAAAATAAATTGAAAACACAAATGTCTGGAAGTCTTTCTCCGAGTTCATTCTGTTAAAAAATATTTTTTTGACTTCTCCCCACCCCACCCTACCCCGTCTTGGTATAAACTCTTTCTGTTTCTGGCCTCATTTTGTTTTGTAATAAAATTACTTTAATTCCCTCTCCCACTCCACGCTCATCACTGTGGCTTCTCAACTTGCATAAGTCCTAATTGTACGAAAAGTGGAGAAGCTAGAAGGGCAAGTTGGCAGTGTTTCCCAGTCCAGGGACAAAGCTGATGGGTGTATCTAACGACATGCTCCTCTGTCTCAGCTGCTGGGGGGACATGAGGCTTTGGTGAGGGACACCGACCTGTGGGGGCAGCATGTGCCCCACTTGTCCGTACATCTCCCCCGACATCGACAGGCTCCTCTGCTTGGCCTGAAGCACCAGGTTCTGTTGCTGAGGCGACATGAGAACATGATGCAGGCTGTTCCCCATCACACTGTGCTGGGATGGCAGGCCAGTCCTTCCCATTATAGGCCCCGGTACCTGCCCCGGGTGAAAAATGTGCATGCTCAGGCCCCTCTGCTGCTGCTGCTGCTGCTGTCCTGGGAGGCTGGCTCTGCTCGGAGGAGCTTGCTCCAACATCATACTCTGAAGGTTCATGAGGTGAGGGTTGGAAGACGGAGCTTTCGATACTTGAGAGTCCCCCTTGGGAAAATACTGCAGTGTGCTGCTCGGCCTCTCAGAGGGAATGATGCGCGAGAGGTTGAACTCGGGAATACCGCTGGCTGAGGGTCGGATCACATCCTGAAGTTCTGGGTCATTGAGGACTGAGGCCACTCCGGATAGCTGGTAGCTGTCACCTGCAGGCCGGTTTGGTGCATTCTTCACCAGCAGGTGGGGAGGAGGGGGCTGCTGCTGCTGAGGGGGCCCTGATCCAGCAGAGACCCCGTGTGACGGGACACCCTCATCCTGAGGCATCACCATGCTCGGGGGGTACACCTGATGCATCCCGGAGCCCGGGGACTGCAGGGCACTGTGGGACTGGTGCTGCATGCGCTGGAGGACCATGGGGTTCTGAGGTAGCGTCTGGGGGCCGGTGGCGGGTAGGGGGCCGCAGGGTTGGCTGAGGGAGTCCTGGGGAGGGTGCACCATCATGGGGCTCTGCACGCCCAGTCCAGGAGTGTGCCCTTCATGCATCGGGACGTTGTGCCCCATCAGGCTGGGGGACGGCATCATGGGGGTCGGAGGCTCGTGTGAGAGTGGGTGGCTCACCATGCTCATTGCCAGGGGACTGTTTGCCGATCCAGATCCGGGACCACTCTGTGACACCAGGTGCATCTGTGGATTCTGGCTCCCACTCAGTCCTGGGGAAGAAAGGAGAAAGTCGAGCAATGCTTAAACAGTCCTCCACATGCCGAGAAACTCAACAGCAACCTATGCTAATACAATACCTGACTGATGTAACATCTACACCAATCAATTCCTGAAGTGTTTATTCAATAACAAACCAATCCCAAGCAACATCAGGACGAGGCGCCAATGGTCTAGTCAAGGGGCCGAGTGACCTTCTGTCGGTAAAAGAGTCATCCTCACAGTGTGATGAGGTGTCACTCTACAGAGTCCTCTCCAGAGAGTGGGGCTCCATGGCTGCCTCTCAATCATAAACCAATGACCTACTCCTTATCACATTGCTGCTTGTGGGATCTTGCCACGCACAGCATGGCTACCGCGCTTCGTTCACCTCAAAACAAAGCTCATCAGACCATAACAGGCAGGAGGTAAAGGAGGCCCCGTGGTGGGGAAAGGTGCTATACAAATGCAATTCTCCACAGCCACAAGTGGACTTACCGGGCATGTTTGCTGATGGAATCATTGCCATGGAGCGCTCAGGAATCAGCTCATCATCAGAGGTAGCGATGGTTTTGATGGCATCGTGGTAGAGCGGAGTGGAGCTGGGCATGGCATACTTGGACATCTGTGACATCATGAGGGACAGAGGGTTCTGAGAGGGCGTCGGTTCGGGCGAGTTATAAGGCAGGACAGGGCCTGTGCGTGGGGCAGAGGCCAGCGGAGCTGCAGATGTGGCAAAGGACAACAAACAGTTACACCCCGAGTCAGGGGCACTTCAGTGGGTAATGACGCGCGCGCACGCACAGAGAGACACACACACGCACAGAGACACACGCACGCACAGGGAGACACACGCACGCACAGGGAGACACACGCACGCACAGGGAGACACACGCACGCACAGGGAGACACACGCACGCACAGGGAGACGCGCACAGACACGTGCACACATGGTAAAATATAAACTCTAAGGCCCATCCTGAGGTGAGAGAAACCAAAGGAGCAGGAAATGACAGCGGAGGGGAGGGGGGGTGTGAGGCTCACACACTACATTGAGTGAGTGACAGTGACACAGCCACTGGGAGGGGAGGTGAATTGTTCATGCAGTAGTGGCAGGCAGGAGCAAGGTGAGGGGCACAGGAATGAAGCTGCCCTCCACTGTCCTGGTCCCAGTTCTCAGGGGTGGGGGCCATGGATCTGGGAGTTCTCTTTCCCCAATCCTGGGACAGACAGCCAAACCCCTGAGTGAGTACCAGCCTGCCGGGTCACATTCCTGATAACTGGAAAATAGTTCCTTTTTGTGGGAAAAACTAGCGCCATGCACAGGAGATTAATTTAAAACTAAAACACTGGAAGTAAATTACAGAATTGAACAAGGAGACGCGAACCAGAGACTGTCTACCTTGTTGTTAATGAAGGAAAACCCAAATTCTCTCCCGTGTTTTCTGGAAAATCCTGGAGGATTGGGAACAGTCATCCATGTCTTCAGTCCCCAACCCCTCCCCCACCCGAATCCCTCCATGTTGGGCGCCCCCCCCCCGTAGGGAATAGCATGAAGACATTTACTGGGAAGCAGCTCCCCCTGCTGGCTGCAGCCATAAACCAACACCAGAAGCTGGTTCCTGAACATGGGGAGACCTCTCCTCCAAACGGCCGAGTGTTCTGGGGAGGTGACGGGGTTGATATCGCTGCATGGACTTCTGAGAAAGTCTTGTATGTCAGGCTGGTTAAGAAGCTAAGAGTACATGGGATCCAGGGCAGTTTATCAAACTGAACTGAAAATTGATGAGGTTAGGAATCAGAAGTGATGGTCAGAGAGTGTTTTTGCCACTCAAGCCTATGACCATGCACATCATAGGGTTTGGTATTGGGTCATTAGTTGCGTCCATTGATAATCTAGATGTGACCGTAGGAGACGTGATGAGTCAGCTCACAGACGGCATGAGAACTGGTGGTGCTATAAATAGAGAGGAGGAAAGGCTTGGACTAGACGCTGATGTAGACAGACTGGTCAGGTGGGCTGAACAGTGGCAGATTTTTTTTTAGATGCATTTGTTTCTGGAATGAGGGCATCGCTGGCCAGGCAGCATTTCTTGTCCATCCCTAACTGCCCAGAGAACAGTTCAAAGTCAACCACATTGCTGTGGGTCTGGAGTCACATGTATTCCAGACCAGGTAAGGATGGCAGTTTCCTTCCCTGAAGGACATTAGTGAACCAGATGGGTTTTTCCTGACAATTGACAATGGATTCATGGTCATCATTAGATTCCTAATTCCAGATATTTTATTGAATTCAAATTCCACCATCTGCCACGGCAGGATTCAAACCTGGGTCCCCAGAATGTTATCTGGGTCTCTGGATTAACAGTCCAGCGATAATACCACTAGACCATCACCTCCCCTTAATGGAGTTTAACCTAATGATTTGATCTCATTTAATGATAAGTGCGAGGTGGTGCATTGTGTGTGGAAAGCGAATGCATGCTGAACGGTAGAACCCTCAGAAAGAGAGAGGATTAGAGGGTCCTCGAATTGAAGGCAGTACAACAGGCAGGGAAAGAGTTAAACCAGCAATAAAGGATATTTTGCCTTTTTCAGTCAGGCATTGATAAGATGTTAAAGAAACAACAATGAGGGGGCACAGATTTAATGCGATGTGTAGATGAAGCAAAGCTGATATGAGGAATAATTTTTTCGCCCAGCGAGTAGTTAGGGTGTGGAATGCACTGCCTGGAAATATGGGGAGGTAGGTTCAAGTGAGGATTCCAGAGGGACGCTGAACGGGTGCTTTGGAAAGTAATAGTGTGCAGGGATCTGGGGAAAAGGCTGGAGCACTGTGTATGATTTTGATCAGCACTGTTTAAGGAGGCAGTGACCACACTAGGGAGGGTACACAGGAGATCTACCAGGATGCTGCCTGGGTCAGAGCCATTCAGGTGTGAAGAGGGACTAGATTGGCTGGGGTTATTTCCTTAGGGGAGAGAAGATGGCACAGTGAATCTGATTGAAGCATATAAAGCTTTATGAGCGTAGTTGAGGCAGATAGGGAGAAATGCTTTCCCCATGGAAGAGGTTTAGAGGGGATTTGAGGGGCAAAAGAAAATGAATCCAAGGGGACTTGTTGCCTAAAAGTATGGAAAAGACTGGAATCCTGAAGAGATTTTACGAACTGTTTGGATGAGCAGACACGGCGACAGGCCAAGTGCTGGGAAATGGGATTACAGAACATAGAACATTACAGCACAGTACAGGCCCTTCGGCCCTCGATGTTGTGCCGACCTGTCATACCGATCTCAAGCCCATCTAACCTACACTATTCCATGTACGTCCATATGCTTATCCAATGACGACTTAAATGTACATAAAGTTGGCGAATCTACTACCGTTGCAGGCAAAGCATTCCATTCCCTTACTACTCTCTGAGTAAAGAAACTACCTCTGACATCTGTCCTACATCTTTCACCCCTCAATTTAAAGCTATGCCCCCTCGTGCTCGCCGTCACCATCCGAGGAAAAAGGCTCTCCCTATCCACCCTATCTAACCCTCTGATTATTTTATATGTCTCAGTAGATGGACGTTCGATGTCCAGTGTGGGTAGGATTGGCTGAAGGCCCTTTCTTTGTACTGTGAAGATGCTGAGTCTAATAAACATCTGCTCACACATTAGTCCGTGCTCCCCCTACAACCCCAAACACACGCACACACACCCCCACACACACACACCCACTCCGACACACACCCACAAGTACACACCCACTCCCACAGGTACACACCCACTCTGACACACACATCCACAAGTACAGACATATACCCCATCCACACACACATCCACAGATACACACACGCACACCCACCCAACAGGTACACACCCACCCCCTCCACACCAGCCCCTCACTCCAGCAACTGGTACACACCCACCCCCTCACCCCAACAACAGGTACACGCCCACCCCCGCACATACACACAGGTATACACCCACTTCTTCCATGCACAAACCCACAGGTACACACACACCCCCCCCCCCCCCCCACAGACACACCCATACAAACTGGCACTTCCCTGCCAACCCACACAGGTACACAAACCATTCCCCCACCAACACCCACAGGTACACGCACCCAAACCCCCCACACCCACAGGTACACACACCCAAACCCCCCACACCCACAGATACATACACCCCTCCCCACTTGCACTTATGCACATAACAATCCCCACAAACCCACCCCCAACCCCAAACACACACACAGAGGTGCGCACCACCCACACACGCTCAGGTAAGCATCAACCCCCCACATACACCCAAGTACAAAATCCCTCAACACACCAGGTACATACCCCACACACACACACACACACACACACACACACACACACAAAAACCCAGGTACACTCCCCCACATATACACACACACACACCCCTACATACACATCCAGGTACACATCACCCACACACATCCCCCCGCCATTTTCATACATGCAGATACACACCCAAGGATATCCCCCTAATATACACCATCCCCACCAACACACCCAGGTACACGCCCCAGACACACACAAACAAAGACAGAAGTCACACGTACCAGCCCGTGTGCACACGCTTGGATTAGGCAGGGTCAGTGTGCAGCAGCTGCTGCCAGCTAGGACCCACCAGCCTGAGGGACTGACAATACCGACGGTCAGCTGCGAGGTTCTGCATCATTGGTGCAGGGGGCAACTGAGGCCAGTACAGATCAATCTACCTGGAGGTAGGTAACTGCGAGTAGCAGAAGGGAATTGAGGCCAGGGGTCATGACAGAGGCTAGAGGAGGGTCTGGTGAAGGTCTTGGGGAAAATCCTCTGGAGACACGGAAAGAAGTCACAGTTCAGCCAAAGTCTTATTAAATGGAGGTGCAGGTTTGAGGGGCTGAATGGCCACCTTCTGCTCCTGTAAATGGAGCATCAAGAAGCGGAGAAGTGACGGGGTGTAAATGGACAGTTTCCATGCTGCATTCACATAGCACCTTCCAATCACACCAGGGGTAGGGGGTCATTCGACAAATGTATACAATAACAAAAGGTGAACTAAAAGCTAAAACATGAATCAGTTTTTCTCTCTGTGGATGTTGCCAGTCCTCCCGAGTTTCTCTCGCACTCAGATTTCCCACATTTACTGTGTTGGGGTTTTGTGTAAAGCCCCTGACTGCGGGTTTATGTTTGTAAAGGACACGGGTGGCTCACACAGACCCTTTCGGATCCTCACCTTGCTCCATGTTTCCCATCGGAGCTGACGAGTTCACACCCATGGCCTGCTTGCCCTGGCTGATGACGGGGCTCGGGAGGGTGGTCTTTGGAGATGAGCTCCATCCTGGAGAGGCGGCAGACATTGATGGTGACTTGAGCCGGGTGGGAGAGCTAGCCGGAGAGCGGACAGGAAGCGAGGAGCTCAGGACCTGGGGGGACTTGATGGGAGCCGAGGAGTTGGTGGAGTTTAAGCTGGCCAACTGAGACGGCGTCTGCGGAGATTTAAGATTGGCCGATGGCGAACTGACAAGAGGTGAGTGGACCTGGCTCATGGTCGGTGATTTAAGGTGACCCATTCCTGGAGAGTTCATCTGACTGATGTTGATGGTGAGGTCAGAGGGCCTTCGGCCAAGTCCTCTTTGGGCCCCTGGAAGCATTGCGCCCACGTTACTGTGGTTACTTGATTGATTGGAAGTTGGTGCCATTTGCATATGGCTCAGCCTCGCTGTACTACTCATGCTGGTTACTGGAATTGGGCCTTGGTCAGGACTGAACATCTCCCCAGGAGTCCCCATGTTATTGACTTCCTGAGACATACTGGAAAATTGTCCTTGACCACCTGGAAAACCCTGTTGTCCGTGATTTGGGAATTGTGACGGTGGCACCATTTTCTGAGGATCGCCCAGCATCATGTTACCATTGGGCGCCCTCACTCTTGCTAGCTCTTCTGGGGTCAAAACCTGGTGTGACATCATTTCCTGTGCCCTCATTTTCTGCGACATCATCATCTGTTGCTGGGGGGTCATCTGGACATTGAGATTCATGTTCATGTTCATGTTGACATTCATGTTCATATTGACATTCCCAGAACCCATGGAGGAGTCCATATTGCGCATGGGTCCCGACTGCCCCAAAGGAGGGCTCAACATGCCCCTTGACCCAACAAAGTCTAAACCCATTGGGTTTCCACTTACATTGTCTCCAGGTAATTGGCCAGGGAACATTCCGGGCTCCATCTGTCTCTGGGCCTGCATCATTCTCTCCATCTCAAGTCCCTGTGACATTCCAGCCATGCTGTTGTTGTTCAGACTCAGGGGGCGCTGCAACCCCACCGATCTCTTTTCCATCAAGTGCTGCCTCAACAGCTCTTCTCTGGCCCTCGGGGTCATGAACCTCTCGGGGTCTCCCTGGCTAGGGTGAAAGGGCATACCTCCCTGTGGGAAGTTCCCGGCTCCCACCATCGGAGAGATATCATCGGGCCAAGGCATTCCGGGCCGTACCTGCCTCTGAATTGGATTAACGCCTCCCAAAGCCTCCACTGGCATGCTGTGCATTCCTCCATACCCAGGCACCCTCTGCATTTGGTTGGCAGGAAAGCGGGGGCCTGAGAAAGGGGCAGTCCCACGGGGCTGCAGAGAATCAGAGCCCTCCATGGGGCTGGTGAAACGGGCCCCCATTGTTGCTGGCCACTGCTCCCCAGCCTTGCTGTGATAGGGAGGCGGGGGCCCTCGGACCATCACACCCCCGATTGGCCTCTGCATCATTATCTCTTGCATAGTCCTTTGCTGAACCACAGCTTGCTCTTGCTTCCTCCTCTTCTCCTCATAAAAGTCTTCCTGGAGCTTCCTCCAGGCTATCTGCTCTGGAGTCAGGTTCTCCTGATTACTCTGGTTCATCATCATGTTGACCTGTTGTCCCATTGGGTCACGTTGCATTATCTCCTGGTGATGTATGGGGTCGTGCTCCATATTCTGACCTTCGACTCCAGTCAGAGACTGGGTCTGGGAGATCATGGATTGTAAAGGTTCCTCTGGTTTTTTCATGACCTGTTGTCCATCCCCTTGTCCATTGGGGCCACAGTTGCCTTTCATAGAAAACTCAGTCTCACTGCTGCGTAACAAGAGCCTTTCAATGTCCCTCAGAGTCTGTAAGGAACGCTCCCTGTGTTCCAACTGCTCCTTGGACAACCCTTCGGTGTTAGGATTAAGGTTCATGATCAGTGATCCATTCCCATTTGGATTGCCTGCCTCTCCAGTTCCTCCACTGGCTGGATCTCCAACTGGAACCCCTGTCAATGGGTTGCTGGCTGGGTTACTAGCATTGGGGTGACTGCTCCCCAATTGGGTTCCAGCCCCACCACTGCTGTCCATCGACTTGGGTCCAATGTCCGTGTGCAGGGGGTCCACTCCAGCTGCCCCCTCCTGAGGCAGTGAGCTCGGAGGTTGGAGGCTTTGGTGCGGAGTTTGAGGTTGCGGAGTGCGAGCTGGAGGTGTGTTGAGTGACAGCTGCTCTTGGAGTCCAGATCCTTTCTGAGGGGCAACAGAGGGCTGTTAGTGGGTGATACAGAGAGAGAGAGAGAGAGAGAGAGAGAGAGAGAGAGAGAGAGAGAGAGAAATTAATCACCAATAATTCTGGCACAGTATTCCCAACGATCCCAACTACACTCCGTCCTCGTCAAACCCACACAGAGTGACAGTGCCACTGGTTAACATTTCCCACCTGTAATCTGTGCAGTGGCACTGAGACGCACCATCATTCTCCCCTACAACACCTCCTGAAGTTTCTCACAGCCAAGATGGGATCAATGCAGAAAAGATGAACTCATTACACCTGTGCATTCTAACTCTCTTGACATCTGCAAGTGATTTTAACCCATTTTAGAAGGTGGAAGACAACAGATTGCAATCATTGAATGGATTTGTTAATTAATAAAATCACTGTTCTGTCTCCACACAATTTTGAGTTAATTAATCATCTGCTTTATCATGAGAAACGATTATTTTAATGTGGGTGTGGGTCTGAACAGGCTTCGTGTGCAGGAGTTTTGAGCACACAGTTATACAACACAAAACCAGATCCTTCACTTCAACCAGTCCATGTGGACCATAATCATCCGACAGATCTCAGAGTTTCTGAGTCAGTGAGCTCTTAAAGGCTGCAAGAGATGGGGGGATGCCTGGGAGAACCTGTCCCTCCTTCAGTTGTCTCACAGTCAGTGAACAGCCTTACAGCACACAGCAATGATACAAAAACCTGCCTCACTCCCTGTGAATCAATTGCCATCAGCTCCTGACTTCCCCAAACCCTCGGCTCAAAATCACCCTCAAACCCTGCTGCCCCTGCTCAAACTTTCCCCTTTCCCCAATCACAGTCACCCTTCCTACTGCCACTGAGACAAGAGCCCACAACAGCGTCTGGTTAACAGGTATTTCTGTATATATATGCCCAGCTGGACCTGACAGTCACTCACACAAAGAGCAACAAAATTGAGCAAGTTTGAAATGGATTTTTGTTGGATCACGCGTATAACATCAAATACAAGAGCATCGAGTGAGGGAGACTTAGAATCTCCACAGTGTGGAAGAAGGCCATTTGGCCCATTGAGTCCACAGTAGTTCTCTGAACAGCATCCCACCCCCCAACCTATCACTGTCACCCTGCAATTCCCACATCTCATCCACCTAGCCCGCTCATCTTTAGACTGTGGGAGGAAACCAGAGCATCTGGGGCAAACCACATAGAGGGAATATGCAAACTCCACAGACTGAGGGTGGAATTGAACCTGGTCCCTGGTGTTGTGAGGGAACAGTGTTAACCACTGAGCCATTGCCAGTTAATGGAAGTGAGAAACAGGTCAGCCTTGAACTTAATGAAGTGTTCAGGGAGATGGACTGCCTCCTGCTAAGCCGCTGCTCGGTTCTGTTTGATGAAACTTCAGTGGCTTTCTTTGGGATGTGGCTCAAAACGCTGGTCACTCACCTTCTGATCATACACTTGCTCTAGTTTAGTCCGAGGCACGTTGTGAGTGTGGTAGGAGACGATGGAATCCGCACGGCCTTGTGCCACAGCCTCAGCAGCTCTGTCATCGAACACAGAACATTATCCAAACACCAACTCTGATATAACCTGCATTTCCTGTAAACACCACACCCGCGCCATCCCAAATACTCCCCCAAACCTGTACCCAATCTGCAGCCCCACCCTCTGACTCACACAAACCCCAACATCTCAGACACTGGAGTCCAGGATCTTAACTCAGTGCTGTCCGTCACTACCAGGGCCAGTGGGTGTAGGGCAGAGGTTTGGGTCAGTCACAGCGGGCACCCAGATCTCAGATAGCCACATGTTTCCAGACCTCCTCCAAGCCATTTACACCAGTTCTGCACCCACCCTCTTCCTTTGCTCATCCTACCGCTCCGTCCCACTCCACCGCTCCACTCCGTCCCATCCCACCCCTCCGCTCCGTCCCATCCCATCCCATCCCCCTGCTCCGCTCTGTCCCATCCCATCCCACCGCTCCGCTGTGTCTCATCCTATCCCCCCTGCTCTGCTCTGTCCCATCCCATCCCACCCCATCGCTCTGTCCCATCCCATCCCACTGCTCTGCTCCGCTCTGTCCCATCCCATCCCATCGTTCTGTCCCATCCCATCCCACCGCTCCACTCTGTCTCATCCCATCCCCCCCGCTCCGCACTGTCCCATCCCACCCCACCCCATCGCTCTGTCCCATCCCATCTCACCCCATCGCTCGGTCCTATCCCATCCCACCCCATCGCTCTGTCCTATCCCATCCCACCCCATCGCTCTGTCCTATCTCATCCCATCGCTCCGCTCTGTCCCATCCCATCCCATCGCTCCGCTCTGTCCTATCCCATCCCACCCCATCGCTCTGTCCTATCTCATCCCACCGGTCTGCTCTGTCCCATCCCATCCCATCGCTCCGCTCTGTCCCATCCCATTGCTCCATCCCATCCCACCCCATCGCTCCCGCTCCGCTTTGTCCCATCCCATCCCACCGCTCCGCTCTGTCCCATCCCATCCCACCGCTCCGCTTTGTCCCATCCCATCCCACCGCTCCGCTCTGTCCCATCCCATCCCACCGCTCTGTCCCATCCCATCCCACCGCTCCGCTCTGTCCCATCCCATCGCTCCCGCTCTGCTTTGTCCCATCCCATCCCACCCGCTCCGCTCTGTCCCATCCTATCCCACTGCTCTGCTCTGTCCTATCCCATCCCACCGGTCCGCTCTGTCCCATCCCATCCCCCCGCTCCGCTGTGTCCCATCCCATCCCATCACTCTGTCCTATATCATCCCACCGCTCCGCTCTGTCTCATCCCATCCCACCCCATCGCTCCGTCCCATCCCATCCCACTGGTCCACTCCGTCCCATCCCACCTGTCCACTCTGTCCCATCCCATCCCCCCGCTCCGCTCCGTCCCATCCCACCCCATCCCCCCGCTCCGCTCCGTCCCATCCCACCCCATCCCCCCGCTCCGCTCCGTCCCATCCCACCCCATCACCCCGCTCCGCTCTGTCCCATCCCCCCGCTCCGCTCTGTCCCATCCCCCCGCTCCGCTGTGTCCCATCCCATCCCATCGCTCTGTCCTATATCATCCCACCGCTCCGCTCTGTCTCATCCCATCCCACCCCATCGCTCCGTCCCATCCCATCCCCCCGCTCCGCTCCGTCCCGTCCCACCCCATCCCCCCGCTCCGCTCCGTCCCGTCCCACCCCATCCCCCCGCTCCGCTCCGTCCCGTCCCACCCCACCGCCCCGCTCCGTCCCGTCCCACCCCACCGCCCCGCTCCGTCCCGTCCCACCCCACCGCCCCGCTCCGTCCCGTCCCACCCCACCGCCCCGCTCCGTCCCGTCCCACCCCACCGCCCCGCTCCGTCCCGTCCCACCCCACCGCCCCGCTCCGTCCCGTCCCACCCCACCGCCCCGCTCCGTCCCGTCCCACCCCACCGCCCCGCTCCGTCCCGTCCCACCCCACCGCCCCGCTCCGTCCCGTCCCATCCCACCGCCCCGCTCCGTCCCGTCCCATCCCACCGCCCCGCTCCGTCCCGTCCCATCCCACCGCCCCGCTCCGTCCCGTCCCATCCCACCGCCCCGCTCCGTCCCGTCCCATCCCACCGCCCCGCTCCGTCCCGTCCCATCCCACCGCCCCGCTCCGTCCCGTCCCATCCCACCGCCCCGCTCCGTCCCGTCCCATCCCACCGCCCCGCTCCGTCCCGTCCCATCCCACCGCCCCGCTCCGTCCCGTCCCATCCCACCGCCCCGCTCCGTCCCGTCCCATCCCACCGCCCCGCTCCGTCCCGTCCCATCCCACCGCCCCGCTCCGTCCCGTCCCATCCCACCGCCCCGCTCCGTCCCGTCCCATCCCACCGCCCCGCTCCGTCCCGTCCCATCCCACCGCTCCGCTCCGTCCCGTCCCATCCCACCGCTCCGCTCCGTCCCGTCCCATCCCACCGCTCCGCTCCGTCCCGTCCCATCCCACCGCTCCGCTCCGTCCCGTCCCATCCCACCGCTCCGCTCCGTCCCGTCCCATCCCACCGCTCCGCTCCGTCCCGTCCCATCCCACCGCTCCGCTCCGTCCCGTCCCATCCCACCGCTCCGCTCCGTCCCGTCCCATCCCACCGCTCCGCTCCGTCCCGTCCCATCCCATCGCTCCGCTCCGTCCCGTCCCATCCCATCGCTCCGCTCTGTCCCGTCCCATCCCATCGCTCCGCTCTGTCCCATCCCATCGCTCCGTCCCATCCCACCCCATCGCTCCCGCTCCGCTCTGTCCCATCCCAGAGTTCCGTTCAGTGTTATAGCAAAAGTTGAGCCTCCAGCAGAAGCAGGCCATTCGGCCCTAATGGTTTAATGCTGACATTTTCATTCAACACAACTCTTTTCGCACTCGCTCCTTCCCCTCACGTGTATATTTACCCTCCATTCCTTTCTCTCTCCTCTATGTTTATCTGGTTCCAATGGATCAATACCATTCCCTTGATGGCTCCCTATGGAAGCAGGTTCCACATTCCCCCCAACTCACTTTGTAACAAAGACATTCCTGACTTCCTAATGAGATTTATTAATGTCTGGGAGAGACCCCCAGCCCCTCCCCCACCCTGCCCCTAATACAACGTTAAGGCCAGCTACATCTATATGTTTCTCTGCCCTCTGCATGGTGACACTGCTGAGTGTGAGCAGCACCAGCTGTTTGCACTCACATGTTGGCCAGGTTAGTGGTGAAGACGTACACAAACTGAGAGGGTGGTTTGCTGGGATTCCTCGAAATGTTAGTGTCTGTTCGCAGGCAGGGCCCCCCCGCTGGATTGTGGCTGATGCTGACAGGAGCAGTGTCTGTGACCGTCGGCAGGGGGTTCGAACCAGGAGACGGCTGAACAGTCCCCGAGAGCACGGATTCCACAACATTACAATCTGGGGAGAGAAAACAAACAGATAGTTCCTATCAGGGAGATTCCGGGTTCATGGTTCACACACTCGGGTATCATCCACAGGGCAGAGGAGAAACAGGCAAGGAACGAGGGAACAGGCAAAGGAGATGGCGAATAAGTGGGCAGGAGAGCATGAGTGAACAAGAAGGGAACAAACGCGAGAAGGGGGAGCGAACCAGAGGGGGACAAATGAGAGGGGGGAAATGACGAACGAGAGAGAGAGACATGGAACGAATGAGAGAAAGTAAGAGAGGGACAGGGAATGAACGGGGGGGGCGCATGAACAAGAAGGAGGGAGCACAAATGAGAAAGAGGAGGGAATGATCAAGACAGCAAGGGAACGAACAAACGAGTGAGTGAGGGAATGATTCAGAGTGGAGGGGTAAAGAGAATGAACGAGACAACAACTGAATGAGATGGAGTGAGACAGAATGAGAAAAAGAGAACGAGAGAAGTCTGGAGTGTCTGGCATTGCAGCTGAAGGCCACTAGATGGAGCCAGATGCTGGTAAATGGGAGTGTGTTGCAGTGGGTCTGGGGACAAGAGCCCAGGCTGTGAGATAGGGATAGGATCAGCTTTAAATCAAAAATTAATGATGCAGATGGGGAAAGTGTAGGTGTGGATTTTGAAGATCATATATAAAATCTGGTCCGGAGGCAGAGGGACAAATAGAGGCCTGAAACTGCTGAGGCTGGGGCTGATTGGGGAATTACAACACTGTCATGAGAATTTTTTTTGTTGTTGGGTAAATGGTCTCATTAAACATGTAAAGGGGTGGAGGGGCTGAATGGCCTCGTCCTGATCCAACTAGCAAGGCAATGTAAAAATGAGAAGATCAAGATTTGTGAACGGTTAGCGTGAATAACAGATAAAAGCAAGTGGATTACACAGACATTTGCTGAAACTTGCTGTTTCAGCCTCACTCACTATGAGCAGTCACTCCAGCTTTCTCCTCATCATCACTGTCAGGGCCTGAGTACCACTCGTCCCCACTGTACGGCTGCTTGCGCTCCAGCACACAGCGCCTCTTGCTCCGGGGGGCTCCGTCCACTGGCAGGCAAACACAAACAGCAACCATCAATCCCCAACCAGAAAATATCACCCCCAGCCTACTGTACCACCTTCTCTCGCACACACAGACACACACACAGACAGATACTCACTCAAGCAAACACACACACACACACACACAGACACACACACAGACAGATACTCACTCAAGCAAACACACACACACATAGACTGACACTCACTCAAGCAAACACACACACACACAGGCACACACACGGACAGATACTCACTCAAGCAAACACACACACACACAGGCACACACCCTCAGACAGACAGACAGACACACACACACACACAGGCACACACCCTCAGACAGACAGACACACACACACACACACACACACACACACACACAGGCACACACCCTCAGACAGACACACACACACACACACACACACACACACACACACATTCTCAGACAGACACATAGAGCAACTGATTCACATTCACAGGGTGGGTGTTGTCAGCTCAAGGTTCAATCCTATCATTAATCCAGTGGAATCAAACTACTTTGGTTTCGGTAACCAACAGGACTCTGTGGATTACCCACTGCATCAAACAACAGAGCTACAGGAGATTTGTGAGCCTACAGCATTTCCCAAAGCTCACAACCAGTCTGTAGGATGTTAGGGGGTGGGATTGAGGGCCAGTGGTTTGAACTGTCGGGGGCAATGTTTTGGGATGCGGGGCTGAGCATTTGAGGACCTGGAACACAGGTCAATGGGTGTTGATCTGAGCGCAGAAGGATCCTTGTGGAATGAAACAAGACAGATACCACTTTCTAATGAAGGGATTGGGGTTTAGTCAAATCCTCATGAGGACCTCCAGCTACTCCTCCATATTCTATCCTCTCCATCAATGTCAGCTCATTTAAAATTCAACTCAGTCTCCAAACTGTCCACCAATCCCGTTCACCCAGCATGCCTGTGCTCACTTAACTCATCATTGTCCACAGGATTAGTGCCAGATGACTGGAGGATAGCAAATGTGGTTCCCCTGTTCAAGAAGGGGAGTAGAGACAACCCTGGTAATTATAGACCAGTGAGCCTTACTTCAGTTGTTGGTAAAGTGTTGGAAAAGGTTATAAGGGATAGGATTTATAATCATCTAGAAAAGAATAAATTGATCAGGGATAGTCAGCACGGTTTTGTGAAGGGTAGGTCGTGCCTCACAAACCTTATTGAGTTCTTTGAGAAGGTAACCAAACAGGTAGATGAGGGTAAAGCGGTCGATGTGCTGTATATGGATTTCAGCAAGGCGTTCGAGGCGTTCGATAAGGTTCCCCACAGTAGGCTATTGTACAAAATGCGGAGGAATGGAATTGTGGGAGGTATAGCAGTTTGGATCGGAAATTGGCTTGCTGAAAGCAGACAGAGGGTGGTAGTTGATGGCAAATGTTCATTCTGGAGGCCAGTTACTAGTGGTGTACCGCAAGGGTTGGTGTTGGGTCCACTGCTGTTTGTCATTTTTATAAATGACCTGGATGAGGGCGTAGAAGGATGGGTTAGTAAATTTGCAGACGACACTAAGGTCGGTGGAGTTGTGGATAGTGACAAAGGATGCTGTAGGTTGCAGAGAGACATAGGTAAGCTGCAGAGCTGGGCTGAGAGGTGGCAAATGGAGTTTAATGCAGACAAGTGTGAGGTGATGCACTTTGGTAGGAGTAACCGGATGGCAAAGTACCTGGCTAATGGTAAGATTCTTAGTAGTGTAGATGAGCAGAGAGATCTTGGTGTCCACGTACACAGATCCTTGAAAGTTGCCACCCAGGTTGACAGGGCTGTTAAGAAGGCATACAGTGTTTTAGCTTTTATTAATAGAGGGATCGAGTTCTGGAACCAAGACGTTATGGTGAAGCTGTACAAAACTCTGGTGCGACCGCCCTTGGAGTATTGTGTACAGTTCTGGTCACTGCATTATAAGAAGGATGTGGAAGCTTTGGAAAGGGTGCAGAGGAGATTTACTAGGATGTTGCCTGGTATGGAGGGAAGGTCTTACGAGGAAAGGCTGAGGGACTTGAGGCTGTTTTCATTAGAGAGAAGGTTGAGAGGTGACTTAATTGAAACAAATAAAATAATCAAAGGGTTAGATAGGGTGGATAGGGAGAGCCTTTTTCCTAGGATGGTGACAGCGAGCACGAGGGGGCATAGCTTTAAATTGAGGGGTGAAAGATATAGGACAGAGGTCAGAGGTGGTTTCTTTACTCAGAGAGTAGTAAGGGAATGGAACGCTTTGCCTGCAGCGGTAGTAGATTCGCCAACTTTAGGTACATTTAAGTCGTCATTGGACAAGCATATGGACGTACATGGAATAGTGTAGGTTAGATGGGCTTGAGATCGGTATGGCAGGTCAGCACAACATCGAGGGCCGAAGGGCCTGTACTGTGCTGTTATGTTCTATGTTCTATGTTAACTACACCCACAATGTCTCAGTTTTAGTTCTGATCTCTCTTTGTAGGGTCTTGCCTCTCCCCATCCCCACACTCTCAATCCTCCGAGATCCCTCTACTCCTCAATCCTGGAATACAACTGCTCCGTCACTGATCCTTCGGCTAACAAATCCTGAAACTCAGGAATTCCCTCCCCAACACTCCCGGCAGGATGCTGCTTAAAACTGACTGTTCTCACCGACAGCACTCTTGTTGTGAATTTTTTGTCCAACAAACCCCTGTGAGAGGCAGTGAGAGATTGTTCTCTACGATGAAGGTGCTGTATGATTGTGGAAATCCTCAGCTCAGTGTATTCACAGTCTAGTGGTCTGTGTACTGCTTCAATGAACAAGTTTCTGTTTGATCTGATTTCAATCTCGGTCTGAGATTCCTTTCAAAGGGTCTGATAAATCATTGGGTGAGTGGGGGCCAACCAGATTGGAGCTTTGCCAAAGGTGGGCACCGAATGACTGTTCCTGCAGCCAATACAATGAGAATCTAATGGATCGAGGTTAACACTCCCTGCGCCAGAAAGAAAACATCATCACTCCTAAAATCCCCAGGAATCTTCCCCAATAATGCACTGGCAGTTCACAAGGTTCCCTTGCAAATAAATGACACTTGATTCAGCATCGAATGTAAAGTATAAAACTCCAAATTGGTCAATTTTTGTGAGGCACTGCTATTAAAGGATTATGGGGTAGAAATCAAATGTGATCTCACAGAATGCGGGCATGGTGGGGGGGGAGGTGGGGAAAGATTGGTCTCCTCCAGTTCACAAGTGTCACACTGAGAAGGGTCACTACAGAACACCCCAGCCCTGTGCAAAGGGGGATCGAAGCAGGCAGCCCTGCACTGGGTCCCCAGGCTAACTCCCGAGCCTGGAGCTCTCCCTAGATTGAGAGGTTTGCTGTGGTCTCTCAGTAGCTCTGTCAGAAAGTGTGGCTCCAAGACTTCAGGCCAGGATTGCAGGCTGACATTTCTAGCGAAGTACTGAGGGAGACTGACAGTGTCACAGGCACTGTCTTTCAGATGGAAACAGTGAACTGAGATCCCATCTGCCCTCTCATGTAGATTGAAGTGATCCCATGACACTCTTCTGAAGAAGAAGTGGAGGATCTCCTACTGGTGTCCTGCCCGAATTGAACCATTAACATCACTGAAGTGAGGTGGGCCCAGCCTGTGTCTCATTACTTATTCAGGGAGCTTGGGGCGTACAAACTGGCTGTTACATTTCTGACACCAGATCAGTGATGACTGCACAGTTTCTATGAAGCACTTTCAGATGTCTCGTGGTTTGCCATCGAGGGATATTTAACTGCAGGGAGCCTTGCAGATGAGTCTGACTTTCCACCTTCAAACGGGGCTTGTGGAGTGGGACCATGAGCATGAGGAGCTGCACTTACACTGACCAGTCAACCTAGCACGGGCCCTTTTATACAGCACACACACACAATACCATCAGCAGCTCACAGCCACAACTCCATCCCAAACCCCCAGGAACTATTTACAATAAAGCCCAGAGGACAGGAAGAGAAGCGGTCACTCAAGAAGCAAGTATAATCTGCAATGACAGCACTTGCATTTCATCTCTACGCTGTGGTGATGGGGAGGAACAATTGACAAGATTGCAAGTTAAAAGGAAAGAGAGCAGTTCAGCTGGAGAAGGGGCCCTCATCAAAACCTGGAGAGTCCTGCAGCAAACCTCAGAAGCCTGTAGGTCACCAGTTCACACCCAGCACCTAATGACGATGAAGACCTGAACCACCTATCACTAACTCTGACTTACACAGGCTCCAATCAAGGCCACGGGGTTTGGTTAGACAGTCAGGGAGCAAGAGGGCTCCTGTGCTGCAGTGGTTGTGCCCCTACCTCTGAGCCAGGAGGCCCAGCAGCTCTATCCAATAACGTCCCTGAGCAGGTTATTAAACATTTTATTTTTATATACCAGCTTCACAGCCTCAGGACATTCCAAAGCTCCTCACAGCCAATGAAATATTTTCTGCAGAACAATGGTGTTATGATGTCAGAAACACAGCAAGATCCCACAAACAGCAGCATGATGATGACATGATCTGTCTGAGGCAGAATTACTCGCCCCTACACTGGGCAAATCTCCTCCACAAAACATCTTGATTAAGCGTCGAGATTGAAAGGTCACGGGGGCGTTGTTAAGTGGCTGTGTGGAATATTCCCTGGGTGCAGTCCGCTCCACCTATCACTGTCATTGACGCTAATCTGATTTTCATGCTTTATACACAATCAAAAAGCAGTATACCCAACATGCTTTGATAAAAAGTAGACAGACAATCTTCACTGGCTACCTCATTCACTTTGTTCAGTTATAACCAGAGTGTCTCAGTGAGAAAAACCACCTTAACCAGGAATCAGTCACATTGCTGAAACTCCAGTCATTAGGTGAAATCAGCAGGAACTTCTCAATGAGCAAGTACAGGGGAAACCCTTCAACAGCAGGAAATACATTTAAAAAGACATCAGTGAAACTACTTCAATAGAGAGGGTACTTCAGTTCATCTAATTCTCCACCACTATTACAACCTGAACCCTCACCAAGGGCTGGGCCCAAACTCTGAAATACCCATTCAAAACCTCCCTGTCTCTGCCTGCGTGCCTCCCACCCCACTTCTCCCTCTCTCACTCTCTCTCCCGGTGTCTTTCTCTGTCTGCCTGTCTGTCACTCTCTCACTCTCTCTCTCTGTCTTTCTTTCTCTCTTTCTCTCTGTGTCTCTCTCACTCTCTGTGTCTTCATCTGGGAGCTCCAGTTTCCTTCCACAGTCTCAAAGATGTGTAGGCCAAGTGGATTGGCCGTGGAAAAACGCAGGGTTACAATGATAGAATTTGTGGCACGTGTGGGATGTCCTTCAGAGGTTGGTGAGGACTCAATGGGCTGAATGGCCTGCTTCCACACTGTAGGGACTCTATTGGTCTGTACAAAGGGTAGCTGGAGATGACCAAGCGTTGTTGTGAAGTAATCTGTGTACACTTGCTCACACACAGCTCATGCATGGACATTCCTGGACTGAGAAGGTCCCAGCGACCACCCTAACAGCTCTCACAATGCCAATCATTAAATCAACAGGCCATTTGGCCCTACCACCCCAGGGTGGAGGGTGCACCTCACAAGAACGTTTACCACACCCCTCCCTCTTCATCTCATCCCATTAACTATTCTTTCAATGCCTTAGCCCCGACCCTCCACCTCAGATATTTGCCTCATTAATTATACCAACATGAGTCCCCCTTGGCCACTCCCCACGGGAATGAGTTCCACATTCTCTCCTCTCTCTGTGAAAAGACATTTCTCCCAGATTCCTAATGGGCCAAAGTGATAACAATCCTATGTTCCTGGTCTCCCCCATAAATAGAAATGTCTTTCCTGCATCTGTTCTATCAACTACCGTCACATATCTGAAAATTCCAATCCACCATTTTTAATGTTCCCTCTGATTACCACACACACACAGCAGTGTGTACCATTTACAGGGTGCACAGCAGTAAACCACCCCTCCGCACCCCGAAGACCACCTTCCAAACGAACAACCCCTCTACCCTCTAGAAGGATGAGAGCAGCAGATACATGGGACCACCAGCATCTGCAAGTTCCCTTCCAAGTCACTCAATGTCCTGACTGAGAACAGGATCCCCGTTCCTTCTGTGTCACTGGGTCAAAATCCCGGAAGTCTCCGTCGTGTCCTTAATGTCACTACGGGATCCACAGGGTCCCAAGCTCATTCCCCAGGCAGCTCCCCACCACTTTCTCCAGGACAATACCGAGCCAGTGACACCCCACAGACCAGCCCCCCACACTCCCAAATGTGATCCACATACAAAGAGATTGTCACGTTGTGTAATCGCAATTGCATCTTTGTGAAAAAGTTACATTGGACAGTCGTGAGTATAGCATTTCAGAGAAACACCACGTTCAACCAGGGGAGTTACAGTGAGGCTTTGCAAATTATGACAGCTTGGAACATACAACATACAGATGACAGTGGTGCAGGGTGATAATTGCAGGCTTGATCATGGGGTAGGGAAAGGTGAGGAAAGGCTCACAACACTCTCCCACTAACAGCAATTGATCCTCGGTCATGTTCAAATTCACAGTAGAAAGGGAAGTTGGTAAACTGTTGTTAGGTTCAAGAGATAACAAGGTGCAGAGCTGGATGAACACTGCAGGCCAAGCAGCTTCAGAGGAGCAGGAAGGCTGACATTTCAGAAAAAGCATCTGAAGATGGGTCTAGGTCTGAAACATCAGCTTTCCTGCTCCTCTGATGCTGCTTGGCCTGCTGTGCTCATCCAACTCTACACCTTGTTATCTCAGACTCTCCAGCATCTGCAGTTCCTACTATCTCTGTTGTTAGCTCAAGCTGTCTATGGAGCTGGGTCACAGAGCAGGAATGGTCTCCCCAAAGGACAGGACAGACCGAAAGGGCTGAATGGCCTCCTCCTACTCCTGGGTGATGAAAATCCTGGCTTGATCCTCACCTTTCGATTCCGTGTCGATGATGGGTGTGGTGGTATCCCGCAGCTCTCCCGAATCCACTGAGATACTCCTTTCTCGTTTCACTTTTCCCTTCAGTGCTCCGAGACTTGGCACTGAGTTCTGGCTGCCCTTCACCCCCGAGCTTCCGGGAGAGATCTGGGTAGTCTTGGCACCATGGCTGGGGGTCACCGTGGTTTTGGAGCCCAGGCCACAGACTGGCCCCTGGCTTGCATTCGGGGCAGGGCCACTGCTGTTGACTGGCTTACCGTGATTGGTCAGTTTGCTTTCCGTGTGCATTTGATTGGTCACAGGTTTCGGCGATGGGATGGTGGACAGGCGGATTTCTGATTCGTGTTTTATTTTCAAACTGTTCTCAGAAAATCTGGAACCAAAAACAAACAGACAGACTTTAAATTAGACAGCATGAGATATTTAACTGCACAGATCCTGCAGTCGGGCCTCCCTGATGAAGGAGTCACAAACAATACAGAATTGACAGAGCACACCTCACAGTGACATCAGAAAGGAAGGAGTTACTTCGGTCTGCCTTTGACTTGCTCTGAACACAGACCACTGACACAGGAAGAGGCCATTCAGCCCCTTCAGTCTCAACATTCAATGAGATCAGAAATGGCCCCACACTGATTCCATCTTCACAGCTTGGTATAATATCTTTCACTACGCCAGTTGAGTAAATCATTCTCAGGTTTAAAATGACTAACTGAGCTCACATCTAATGTGACAGACAGCTCTGTTGTTCAAACAGAAAGTTTCCAACTTCTCTCCTGATTAGCCTAACTCAGATTTTAAGCACATTGTCTGACTGGAAATGTTTTTCTCTCTCTCTGTCGCTGTCTCTCTGTTCTATGGTGGTGTCAGTCTGCTTGAGTGTTAATATAGCAGCAGTGGCTGGAGCTCATTGCGAGCGTGAGGATGATTAACTCCAGGACACAGAGCAATCACATGAATGTTTGTGGGCACTGAATACAGGCTGCAAAGCATGATCCAGGCCCGCCACTACCTCTAGGGACCCAAAGTGCCACATACCTTGAACCCAAGTGGCATGGTGTGGCACAAGATCATTGTTATAGAAATATGAGCTGAGGCTCCACAGCTGATCCCTGTGGGGCTCCATTCATTACTTGACCAACCTGAACATTATCCATTTAACCTGACTCTGCTTCCTCTGCTCAAACCTCCATCACCCCAAAAATCACAGACGTCAGTGCAGTAATCATTCATTTGGTACTAGAGGAATGCCTTTCCAAAATCCAAATACCCGACATCTGTCTATTCCCCTGTATCCATCCTCCTTGTTGCATCCTCAAAGAGCTCTGATGAATTAACCAAACACAATTTTATTTCATAAAATCACAGTGATTCTGCTAGTTTGTAGATATTTTCTAATCACCCTGTTCACAGACATTACTACAAGCCTCTGGAGCAAGTGGGTCTCCTGTCCCAAAGGTAAGGACTCTACTACTGTGCCACCAGTGCACTTATTATCTGATTGTATTATGATTTTCTAAACATCCTCCAAGTGGGTCCTTAATTATAGATTCTAGCAATTTCCCTATGGCATTAAACTAACCAGCCCACCGTTTCCTGCATTCCCTCTCCTTCCTATCCGGAATAGTGATGTTATATTTGCAGCTTTCGAATCTGCCGGGGATTCTCAGAAGCGACAGGGCTAATGAGGGCACTCTCTCGTTTAGAATCCTACGGTGCAAGCCATCTGGTCCAGGGAGTTTATCACACTTTAGATCCATTCGTTTACTTAGTACTTTCTATCTAATGAATGCAATTGATTTGATTGATTTATTATTTGTCACAGGTACTGAGATACAGTGAAAAGTATTGTTTTGTGTGTTATCCAGACAAATCCTAACTCACACATGTACATCTGGGAAATAGAACAGAATGCAGGATATAGTGTCACAGCTACAGCGAAGGTATAGAGAACGACCAACTTTAATGTATGGGAGGTCTGTTCATAAGTCTGATAACAGTGGGGAAGAGTGTGTGCTTAAATCTGTTAGTGCGTGTTTTCAAACTTTTGCATCTTCTGCCCAATGGAAGAGGATGGAAGAGAATATAACTGGGGTGGGAGGGGTCCTTGATTGCGTACAACTCTCTGCAATTTCTTACAATCTTGGGCAGAGCAGTTGTCATTGTGAACAGCAATACATCTGTATACAATGTTTTCTACGGCTTATCTATAAAAATAATTTCCTCTCTGCCTTTTGCCTATCAATTTTCTACTTTTCTTGGAACATTTCTAGCGTCTTCCACCATGAAAATAGTTTTAAAAACTTCTCAAAGTCTCTGCAGTTTCCTTGTTTCCCACTCTTTCACTCCAAAGGACCAACATTTTTTTTAATTACTCTCTTCCCTTTATATTATAGAGGCTTTTATGTGTTTTTATATTTTTGCCAGTTTTCCCTTCTCTCTTCTTTTTAATTTCTCTGTCTTTATTTTTCTGCTGCTGGTATATTTGTTTGGTACTTTGAGCATCATTCTGAAATCTGTATACCCTACATCTACCTATTCTCCTTTATCCAGCTCCTTGTTACATCCTCAAAGATCTCTGATAAACCTGTCAGACGTGTCAACATGCGCATGAGTATTCGTGCTATAATTTTACCAACTGCTTGAACTACCACTAACTTATGTAGAATTGTAATTTTTTTCTTAAAAAGATCTGTCAGGTCTGTTTGTTTTTAAAAACTGATCAGTGTGCCAGGAGGTTGTAGGATCATGTTGGTGTTCTAGAAACTAGGGCTGAAAATCCAGTACCACGCTCCAGAGCAGCACCATCAGTGCCAGGGGTGATATCTTTTCAATTCAACGTTGAACTGATGGCTTGGCTCTGCTCCCAGGTAGTTATAAGGTCATTAACACTTATACAGTTAATTTTCAAAGATGGGTTCTCCCCAGTGATCTGGCCAATGTCCATTCCACAACCAAAATCATTCACACAGTGTTGTTTGTGATATCATGCTACTGTGTTTCCTACATCACCAACACAAAACAACTTAACTGGTTGTTTAGTGCTTTGGGACATCCTGTAGTCATGAAAGGGGCTATGCAAATGCAATCTTTCCTTTTCCCCCTCACATCTGGCCAGTGCACTGTCTCACATCAGCTTCGTGACAGAAAACAGTTAGTGTCAGCTGGACTTCCCACAACACAACTGTTGTGAATATTCAACACCCCTGCCCACGCACCCCACCGCCCCCCACCCCCCAAAACACACACACACACACACACACACACACACACACACACACACACACACTCACACAGTCTGTGACTTGGGACACTCGTCAATTCAAACACAGAGCACTTCACCTGCCAAACAGTTTCAATAAATAAATAACAGAATTCAGCACAATGGGAATAACTGCACACACACAAAAAAAAATTCGCAGTCAGTCCCTCAGCTCTGGCTGTCCCTTTTGTTAGGTAAATCAAAAGGTTTTGTTTTCCTG